>NC_064627.1:768670231-768973261 GCF_023864275.1 Schistocerca cancellata
ACTTACTCCGTTCCTTACGAATGGACAGTTGAAGTAACTACTGTAATTATTGTAATTATATAACAATTATAAGTTCAGAAAACTCATATAGAGGTATGTGGTAAATCAACCACTACTTATCAAGGGAATTAAGCAACGTATATACAACGAAAGAAAAAAGCCGACATGTAGGTCGACTTGCACGTAATTAATGTGTTCCGAAAGTACAAGTCACCTCTCACACAAAGGCTCGTTACGGTATAAGTAAGTGTAGCATTTGATCTCTGCCGCCCAATGTATTACCTGACTGCTGCGACCAGCCAGCAGTTCACAGCGTGGAAGTCGCCCCGCGTACGCTGTAACCGGAGGGTGTGTTCTCTCATCGACAGCCAGTCAATGGACTTTCACGGTGACCTGCAGTGTTCATTCATACGGCAATGTCTGGCAACAGTGAAAGCGGGCCGCCCCAGTAACAGTGATCCGGCCTTCACTCGTATAAGTGCGCCGTCGGCTGTAACAGTGTTTCACGAGGAGGAGTCTGCACCTGATTGACCCTTCGGGTAGTTGGAGTCTGTCGGGACACTGAGCAGGTGTTTATTGCTACTGTTGTAACATGTGGATAGTTAACAGACATAATTTGGGCAAGTGGTAGAAAATCTTTTTTTAAAAAAAGTGGTGCCCGTTGTCTGGTGTATTTTCTCTTACACGCGTTCCGATTTGCCATCTATAGAAGATAGAGTGAGAAAAGTTAGAGAGAGCTGGGTTTCAGTATGACGATATTGCAATGCCTGTGTCCGTAAGAAGTACAATGCAATATTCCTTCGGATATAGTCCGCCGCTCGTGGTCTCGCGGTAGCGTTCTCGCTTCCCGAGCACGGGGTCCCGGGTTCGATTCCCGGCGGGGTCAGGGATTTTCACCTGCCTCGAGATGACTGGGTGTTTGTGTTGTCCTCATCATTTCATCATCATCCAGGAAAGTGGCGAAATTGGACTGAGCAAAAGATTGGGTAATTGTACGGGCGCTGATAACCACGCAGTTGAGCGCCCCACAAACCAAACATCATCATCATCATCATCCTTCGAATATACATGCATTGCATCGTACTTCTTACAATGACAGGCACTGCAATGTAATATTTATCCGACAACAGAAGGTTAACGACTTGCGATTAAAATGTCTCCTCTGTTCTGGAATTACAGTAAGTGTACGAGTGCAGGTTAGTGACACATGGACGAAGACATATGGAAGTTTGGGTCTGGCCGTGAAGCGTACGCAAATAGCCGAAATTGTTAAGGCGACTGCCCGCGGCAAGCGGCAAATTAGGCTTCGAGTCCCGGTTCAGCACAAATTTTCAATGCCATCATTCCATTTACGTTTGGAGGTTGCCCGTATCTGCAACTGCAAATACATTTCCTGCATTCGATATTGTCTACTGTTTATCGTGATACAGGTTGTTACAAATATACTTTTACAAACTTTTGAAGCAGGTTCCTTATACAAAAACAAGAAAAAAGTTCATATAAACATATTTAAAAATTCCTTCGTTTTCGAGTTATTAATGCAAGTTGATGTTCAACAGCTCTCCAAGTACAACTCAACAACTTCACTTATCTATGCATCCGTTTGGATCATTGTACCCTAGAAGATGTTGGGTTGCCAGGGAAGCTTGTACACATTCGTCATTCGTCTGTCTTCAAAGTGTCCTTTGTGGCTCAAATCACACATCCATGGCCGAGGCAGGATTCGAACCTGTGACCGTAGCAGCAGCGCGGTTCCGGACTGAAGCGCCTAGAACCGCTCGGTCACAACGACCGGCCTGTCCTTTGTGCACGTGTACTACAGGTAGTGAGTTAATTGGAAGTGGTCCGTCTAAACATGGCAGGATATTCATTTCGTGAACACGCAGACATGATTTCCACGTACGCCCGCGCGAATGGTAATGGACACGCGGACACTCGGCTGTATCAGAAGGCGTTTTAAGACCGTCGACAGCCGAGTCATCCAACCCTAGGTGCTGTGTATTGCCGGCATTGCCAGGACAGGATCCGTAGCACTGCAGACTATTGATCGCGGAAGAACACGTGTTGGTCGTACACCTGACCAGCAAGAGCACATTCAAAGAAGAGCCAGGCATCACTACAAGGCGAGTGGCCCTAGCATGTGGTCCATCTCCAAGTTCAGCATGGATGATACTGCACGAGCAATTCATGTATCCGTATCATCTTCAATGCGTACAGGGCCTTACACTTGCTACCCATCCACCGATGGTTTGTTGCCAAACTGCCAATCCGTTGTTTGTTACTTAAGTTTTGCTTACAGCAGAGGTTACGTTTGGAAGAGGCAGAAGAACAAATTTTCACAATGAGCACATACGGACCGATCGTAATCCTCATGCTACAGTATAGATTAGTCATCATCATCAGTTTAAGATTAATGTGTTGGCTGGAATTTTGCGTTACAGTCTCCCAGTTCGTCTTACAGGCGCTGTGCTTCCAACAACCTTCCAACACATACTTTAACGTGTGCCTCTGCAAGCAAAAATAAATATGTAGTTTATACATGATGGAGATCCAGTGCATTTTAGTCTCAGTGTTAGAGTTGCACTAGCTGTGTCTACCATGACACGTTGATAGGTAGAGGACTACGAGTTCCATGGCTTGAACATTCCATCAATCTCAGTCCTTTGGAGTATTATCTCTGGTGTATGCAGCAGACCACTCGGATACAGAAACTCTTCATCGACGTGTCATGGAAGCCTGTGAAAGCGTTGAAGCTGTCAGGGACTATTGAAAAGGGTGCGACCGTCCGTGATTCGATGAGTACATGCGTGTTTAGGAGCAAGAGAAGCGAATTTAGAGAATTTATTAAAATAAAATATGTTTATACGAACGTTTTTCTTGTTTTGGTGTAAAGAAACTGACCCTAAAGTTTGTAAAAGTACTTTATAAAGTCCCCGTATATCTATAGATCAAGGAATGATTTATCACTCATTGGTTTTTGATACGAAAACTGATTCATGAAAGTCCAGGAACAGCCAAGAAACAGCAAAGGTGAAATTCAGGAGTGTCTGTTTGAGAAGTAGTAATGAAGGCAGAACACACATTATCCTGCAGGGACGTGTGAGATTGAAGAAGAAACTATGGTTTTGCCACTGCTCCTGTGGGCTAGTGCATTCCCTTCGGCGAGTCCGTGCCCTCAATAATTTATTAGCCCGTTTCACGGCCCAAAATACACTCCTGGAAATGGAAAAAAGAACACATTGACACCGGTGTGTCAGACCCACCATACTTGCTCCGGACACTGCGAGAGGGCTGTACAAGCAATGATCACACGCACGGCACAGCGGACACACCAGGAACCGCGGTGTTGGCCGTCGAATGGCGCTAGCTGCGCAGCATTTGTGCACCGCCGCCGTCAGTGTCAGCCAGTTTGCCGTGGCATACGGAGCTCCATCGCAGTCTTTAACACTGGTAGCATGCCGCGACAGCGTGGACGTGAACCGTATGTGCAGTTGACGGACTTTGAGCGAGGGCGTATAGTGGGCATGCGGGAGGCCGGGTGGACGTACCGCCGAATTGCTCAACACGTGGGGCGTGAGGTCTCCACAGTACATCGATGTTGTCGCCAGTGGTCGGCGGAAGGTGCACGTGCCCGTCGACCTGGGACCGGACCGCAGCGACGCACGGATGCACGCCAAGACCGTAGGATCCTACGCAGTGCCGTAGGGGACCGCACCGCCACTTCCCAGCAAATTAGGGACACTGTTGCTCCTGGGGTATCGGCGAGGACCATTCGCAACCGTCTCCATGAAGCTGGGCTACGGTCCCGCACACCGTTAGGCCGTCTTCCGCTCACGCCCCAACATCGTGCAGCCCGCCTCCAGTGGTGTCGCGACAGGCGTGAATGGAGGGACGAATGGAGACGTGTCGTCTTCAGCGATGAGAGTCGCTTCTGCCTTGGTGCCAATGATGGTCGTATGCGTGTTTGGCGCCGTGCAGGTGAGCGCCACAATCAGGACTGCATACGACTGAGGCACACAGGGCCAACACCCGGCATCATGGTGTGGGGAGCGATCTCCTACACTGGCCGTACACCACTGGTGATCGTCGAGGGGACACTGAATAGTGCACGGTACATCCAAACCGTCATCGAACCCATCGTTCTACCATTCCTAGACCGGCAAGGGAACTTGCTGTTCCAACAGGACAATGCACGTCCGCATGTATCCAGTGCCACCCAACGTGCTCTAGAAGGTGCAAGTCAACTACCCTGGCCAGCAAGATCTCCGGATCTGTCCCCCATTGAGCATGTTTGGGACTGGATGAAGCGTCGTCTCACGCGGTCTGCACGTCCAGCACGAACGCTGGTCCAACTGAGGCGCCAGGTAGAAATGGCATGGCAAGCCGTTCCACAGGACTACATCCAGCATCTCTACGATCGTCTCCATGGGAGAATAGCAGCCTGCATTGCTGCGAAAGGTGGATATACACTGTACTAGTGCCGACATTGTGCATGCTCTGTTGCCTGTGTCTATGTGCCTGTGGTTCTGTCAGTGTGATCATGTGATGTATCTGACCCCAGGAATGTGTCAATAAAGTTTCCCCTTCCTGGGACAATGAATTCACGGTGTTCTTATTTCAATTTCCAGGAGTGTATATAGGAGGACGCGTATGACACTTCACAGAACAAGCCATCTGAGGAAGTCGAAAGTATCGAATAACAATCAAAAGGTGTTTGTCTATCGCTCACAAATTCGATCTACGCTTACCTGGAGTCAATGACAATCCGGTTTCATACTAGAAACATATAAATGAAGAAAATTCGTCAAACCTCATACATATGCAGTCATCTGAATGGTAGGATGAAATGTAAAACACCTCTACTTAGAAGCGAATGAAATTGTGTATCAAATAAATACGGACCACCTGAAAAAAACCGTCGCCTTACATCTTATTAGTTTCGGACAACAACACTCCGATAGTAAGAAAGTTCCAGACGAGTAAGTGCTATGTGTTAACACTGTTTGCAACTGAATACACAGCGCCAATAACTCAGATTACTTTAACAGTAACATGTGAGCATGCCAGAAGCCTGCAAAGTTGGTAACAAATAGACACAATCGAAATCCATCACTGTAAATGTCATAGTGATCCACTTACATTGGGTCATTATGCTTCAGTGATACTGAGAAACAGTTGAAGTCGCCTAAAGGAAACTTAGCGCCAGGGCCAGATAGAGTTTATGTCAGATTCCATACAAAATTTGCACCTGACATAGACACTCTTTTAACTACAGTACACTGTGAGTCCCCGAACAAAAAATTGTGCCTAATAGTAGGAAGACGACACAGATCAAACTTGTCTGTAAGAACGGTAGGAAAGGCGATCCCCAACTACATACCAGTATCTTTGACATTCATCTGTTGTATAATCTTATAGCATAATTATTCTGAGCTTAAACTTAATGGGGTAGTACGGGCCTAATGACTTCTTCCACGCCAACCAACTTGGAATAGGAAAACATCGGTCGTGGGAAACGCAACTCGCGCTTTTCTCACATTACAACTTGATCTCCGAGGATAAAAGACTGTCTGTACATGTGGTATTTATTGACTTCCGAAAATCATCTGATTGTCAAACCAACGCTTATTAATGAAAGAACGATCATAAAGGGGTATCAAACGAAATTTGTGACTGGAGTGAGTGTACCTTGCTCAGCAGGACACAGCGTCCTAGACAGCACGTTGCACCCTCCATACTAAGGGATCCTCAGTCCAGTCACAAATTTTGCTTAATACCTCATACGATAGTACTTTCGATAATGAGCGTACTTGTGGTACTGAGTCAAACACTTTTACGAATGCCAAGAAATACTTCATCTACCTGATTGCCTTGATCCATGGCTTTCAAGACGTCATGTGAGAAAAATGCGAGTTATGTTTCGCATGACTAATGTTTTCGGAATCCATGGTGGTTGTCATGGAGGAAGTCATTCTGTTCGAGATACCACATTACATTTGAGCTCAGGATATGTTCTAAGATTCTACAACAAATGGATGTCAAGTGTATGGGACGGCATTTCTATGAATCGCTTCTGCTATCCTCTTCAGAAATGTGAAATTACGCACTTCATAAAAATGAAAATATGTAATGTCTCATGCGTACAAAATCATTAAATCACAATTTGAATCATTCGACGCTTATATACATGCGGGTGTAGCAATTTGCATAGATATGAAGTGAAATGACCACATGGTTCAGTCATGGGCAGAACAGGTGGCACACTTCAGTTCATTAGTATGACACGAGGAAATTTCAATAACCAACAAAGATGATTGCGTACGAACAATCGGGCGTAGAATATTGGTTAAGGGGCTGGGGGTCGTACCAAATTAGCTTCACGGGGGGAGATTGAACGCATACAAAGAAGGACAGCACGCATGGTCTCATGTCTGTTTGACCCATGGGGGAGGGTCACAGAGAGTCAGAAAAAAATTTCACTGGCAAACGTGTGAGGGCAGACGACAAACATTCCGCGAAAACCTACTTACGATGCCTCAAGAACCACCTTCAAGTGAGGTATATAGGAATAAACTGTAACACCTATGTATCGCTGCACTAGGGACCGCGAAAAACTGATTGTAGCGTACACAGAGAATGAGTTAAACTATTCATACATGCTAAAATCGGAAGTACTCTTCCACGCACTTCATAGTGGTCTGAAGACAACAGATGTAAATGTAGACGTGATTTGCAGTACGAAAATACGTGCAGCCTTGTACCAAAATAAACGCTTTACTGCTATGCTATTGTTGTGGAGTTCCATCCGGCCTTAAATGTGAGTATGAGAATAGACATTTAAAGCTGTGCTTCTTATTTCTCCTCCTAGCCCTTGTACTGCAAATGATCTACTCTTATTACTCCCGAGTACATCGAGGCTACAATGAGCTCGCCTGTCACAAAGTCAGCATAAGTTTCGCTTAGCGTTCAGCATTGTCAGGCTATATGGTCAGAGCCAGCTGTTATATAAAATTAGGACGAAAACGTTCTTTTCCTACTAGTTTTCTCTGTACCGGCTGCTGTTCTTACCTACTCTTAAGCACTTCTGCCCACCATTCTAGGGATCATTATCTTACACCAGTTGATCAAAAACGAGCTCCTCGCCAGGCTATAAGGACCAAGAGATGTCTAGCGGCGACCGTTTCATCCTCTGCTTTGCGGCGTCGTGGGGATGCGGTGTGGAGGCCTTGTGGCCAGGCCGTGGAGCCGCAACTAGTCGGCCAAATAGCTCCTCAACTGACAACACGAGGCTGAGTGCACCCAGTACCAACCAGTACCGTATCCAAGGAAAAACCCTTGGCAGTACCGGAAATCAAAACCCGAATCCTCTGTATGGCAATCATCTACGCTGAGCGCTCAGCTACGGAGGCGGACTACTTCTGTTTACAGCATGTTCAAACCTAAGTTTGATTTTCAGAAATAAAGTCTGTCGTTAGAAATAGCATTAGGTTGCTGACATCGACTTGTGCAAAGTTTAGATAACAGCCGCTGCAGCCTGGAAAAGAAATTCTGCTTCAGTTTTCAGAGTGTCACGCATCTGTAAAATGCCGCAGATTTTTCGTGAACTACGCAATCAACCTACCTTCGAAAGTGGAAATATAATATATACAGTACATAATACTAATGCGCGGTCCGGTTAATAAATAGAGCTAGGAAAACAATTAATTAATTGGAAATGTTATCTCATTTGAGAAAGGCGGAGGAAAGAACAGGTCGAGAAGTCATCGTCCGCCTAAAGTGATTCAGGAAAACCAACGGAACGTGAGTGAGGGTGACCAGAGGACGGTTGCAATACCACTCTTCCCGAATGCGAATCTATTGACTTAGTCACTACTCCACTTCACTTAGTAATTTTTGAGAGGCGATATAGAGTAGATGAGTTGGGAAGATATCAGTTTGCTAGTGGGTGACGAGCATACGGAAACAAGTTTTAGATAAATCAAAGCAAGAATTAATCTGTAGTTTCAAATGCGAGTGTACACTGAGGAGCCAAGATATTATGACGACCTGGTTAATAGATTGTTTGTCCATCTTCGCAACGAAATACACCAGTGATTCTGTGTATCAATGATCCGAAAGTTAGTCGGTAGATTTGTGCAGGTATGTGGCATTAGACGTCTACGCACAGGTCATGTAATTCGCGTAAATAACGGGCCGCTGATTTGCGTATGCGGTGATGGTTCCAACAGCGAGCCAGATGGGTATCCATAGGCTTTACATTAGGCGAATTTGGTCATCCAGAAATAAACGTGAATTTGCTATAATGCCCCTCAAACGACTGTAGCATGGTTCTGGCTCCGAGACACAGACAATTATACTGCTGTAAGTTGACACCACCGTGGGGGAAGACATCAAGCTTGAAGTGATGCAGTTGGTTCGCAGCTGTCCGCGTGTCTTCGATTACAACTACAGATTCCATGCAAGCCCAGCAGAATGTTTCACTTAGCACAACAGCACAACACTGTTCCCACCAGCCCCTGCGCCCGTGGCCCGCTCCAAGTTTCGAGTCCCCTTTCATCTCGATGACGGCGTTTGTGGAGACGACCGTCGACCTTGTGCGGCAAAAATGTGTTTCACTCGAAGAGCCGACACGTTTCCACTGATTGATGGCCGAATCCCAAGGGGCCTGTGCCCGCTGCAATCATAACTGACGATATCGTTGGGTCAACATTTGAACACATAGGGTTGGTCTGCTGCGGAGCTCCATGTTCAACAATGTACAATGAACGGTGTGCTCCGAAACACTAGTGCGTGCACCAACATTGTACTCTTTCGGCAGAGATGCCACAAATCACCTTCTATCCTACTTTACGGATCAGACAATCCTCCGAAACCCGTGTTCGGTGAAGTGTCCTGTACGTCCTACCATCTAGCGTCTAGTGGTAGTTTCACTGTCCTACTCTTTTCGTAGATGCTCACGGCAGTAGCACGTGAACTTTCGACCGACTGTGCCGATTTCGAGATACTCGTTCACAGGCCATGCTTAATAACAATTTCCGCTTTGTCAAAGTCGTTTATCTCAACGGATTTCCCCATTTGCAGCCCATATCTTCTAAAGTGATCCCCCGACCGTGTCTGCACCGTTTACATACTTTTGTTACCGCGTCACGTGCCCACGATGCCACCAGGTGGCATCCAACGTGGTGGGCAGTGCTCATTACATTTTGGCTTATCAGTGTATGCCTCATTTACTTTGGTACAGAAACAAGGATGAATGTATGAATAAAGCTTAAAAGTAAATCTATATATCTGCAGAGGAAACTGTTGAAAGGCATCTGCGAGAAACGTTCAAGAAATTTTAATCGCAAGAAAGACACATATTGTTCCTCCTGAATGGAGAAACGTATTCAGAATGTATCAGAAGGAAACTTTAAATAATTTGTTCTACACAGACAGAGCTTTCTTACACAATGGAAGGCCTCTGTAACGTCGATGACGATCTATTTGCATAATTTCTATTTAGTAAACTGGAGAACAAACCTAATATATCGTAACGTGATATAAGGTGTTTGTTACGTTACCGACAGGAGAGAAACATACATATGCAGTGCTGCCGAAAAACTTCGTATAAAGTTGAATATTTATGCTCTGCTGAACAGGTTGCTAAGGTAACTATTCACATTACTGTTCGGAGGTGATTTATTGATGCTCTTCGGGCTCTGACCATCGTGAGAAATATCTAGCACGGAAGGATGAAAAGTCATAACCACAAATGTAACTAACAATACATCAATTAAAGCGAATTTTACAAACTGTGTTACATAAAGTACAGAAGTAGACGTACTAAAAACAAGAACAAAATCTACATGAAGAATATGGAGTCATGTGTATCACCTTTCAAAGTGGGAACTTAACTGATAAAGTTATTATTGATAAAGTTGATATTGAGAGTGGTATTGATGTTCAGTCCCAATGGGGCACTGTTAAGTGGGGCGTTCCCCAAGGGTCGGTGCTGGGGCCACTGCTGTTTCTTATTTATGTAAATGATATGCCTTCTAGTATTACAGATGATTCAAAAATATTTCTGTTTGCTGATGACACCAGCTTGGTAGTGAAGGATCTTGTATGTAATATTGAAACAGTATCAAATAATGTAGTTCATGAAATAAGTTCGTGGCTTGTGGAAAATAATTTGATGCTAAATCACAGTAAGACTCAGTTTTTACAGTTTCTAACTCACAATTAAACAAGAACCGATATTTTGATCAGACAGAATGGGCATATTATAAGCGATACGGAACAGTTCAAGTTCTTAGGCGTTCGGATAGATAGTAAGCTGTTGTGGAAAGCCCATGTCCAGGATCTTGTTGAGAAACTAAATGTTGCATTATTTACCATTAGAACAGTATCTGAAATAAGTGACAGTTCAACACAAAAAATAGTCTACTTCGCATATTTTCATACGCTTATGTCGTATGGTATTATTTTTTGGGGTAATTCTTCTGATTCAAAAAGGGTATTTTTGGCTCAAAAACGGGCTGTTCGAGCTATATGTGGTGTAAGTTCGAGAACCTCTTGTCAACCCCTATTCAATAGTCTGGGAATTCTGACATTACCCTCACAGTATATATTTTCTTTAATGTCGTTTGTTGTTAGCAATATTAGCCTATTCCCAAGAGTTAGCAGCTTTCACTCAGTTAATACTAGGCAGAAATCAAATCTGCATGTGGAATGCACTTCCTTGACTCTTGTGCAGAGAACTCAAAAATCTTAGCAGTAGCCCAAACTCTTTTAAGTCTAAACTGAAGAGTTTCCTCATGGCTCACTCCTTCTACTCTGTCGAGGAGCTCCTGGAAGAGCTAAAAAATTAAGCAAATTCCAGTGTTACATTGTTGATTTTCTTTATTTAAACTTACGACTTGTCACCTGAATATGTTTTTTATATTTCATTTTATCTGTTTCTACTATCGTGTTGTAGTTTCATGTATTGACTCGTTCCATGACCATGGAGACTTCTCCTTAATTTGGTCCCACGGAACAATAAATAAATAAAAGTTACAACCTCAAAGTACGGGCTTCCCGCGTCTGTTCACATTTTCTTAAAACGCAAAGAGGCCGAATCTTGCAAGAAAGGGAAAACTAGTTTTATATCGTCAATTCATAAAAACTAAATCGGGTATTTGCATTATCTATCTTACGTGTATTGTCCGACGAGGAGTGATGTCATGGTTGAGGCAACCCAGTTAGTTTACATCCATATTACTGTACATTCTATTACACAGTAAGACATCTATAAATAGGTATTTAATTTGAGAAAATCTTAATGTTCCAAGATACACCAGTGAATGCGATGTTGTTGATTAGTCCGTAATCGTTTCTCTCTACCTTAGCATACCGAACGAGGTGGCGCAGTGGCTAGCACACTGGACTCGCATTCGGGAGGATGACGGTTCAAACCCGCGTCCGTCCATCTTGATTTAGGTTTTCCGTGATTTCTCTAAATCGCTTCAGGCAAATGCCGGGATGGTTCCTTTGAAAGGGCACGGCCGATTCCATCCTTTCCTAATCCGAGCTTGTGCTTCGTGTCTGATGAACTTGTTGTCGATGAGACCTTAAACACTAGTTTCCTCCTCTTCCTCCTATACCACAATTCCATAATGTGTCGCTTCTCATGTCTATAACGGTACAAAGAGCCGTCATTAATTAGACTCAGCAATATCTTGGACGACTTTCTGATAGCCTACCATGAGGTCACTGTCATCAGTTCACATAATGCTGGTGAGAATCACTCATATTTACCTCCAACATAGAATGAAAATATCTAACTAAGGCGTAACAGACATTTTTAGCTCTAGGAGGTGACACATTTCATGCAAACGGCATCATTATTCATTGTCAACTTACTTAAATGGAAAAATAATAAAAAACTCCTGAATTTTCGACACACTTAGAATGCCGCAAATTTATGATCCACCTTTATAAAAACTATTAATGAAAACATGGTGTCCACTGAACTGGTGACAGTAAAATTGATGAGAATTTGCCAGAACCTTGGGGTTTGACACTGCAGCCTCTCACCGATGTGGTTGTCTCGGTATTCCCAAGACTGCAGTCCCTACCCTGGAAATACCATTCGTAGTTAAATCTGGCTTAACCTCTGATGAAGGGTCGTTGCATATACCAAAATGCTTGTGATTTGTGTAAGATGCATTCTGCATGATTCCATGCTACATTGCTTGTGTTTTACGTTATTTTAACGAGGTATAGGGAACTATGTCATGATTCGTGTACAATGGTTGGAAAAGCCGATAGAAAACCATAATTTTATATGGGAGGTAGATCAACGGTTTCTTGTTCACACCAAACGATCAATCCATTTCGACTACTCTCCTTATACAGGAAAATAATGTCAGAGAATGTTCGAACACTGGATTCACGTCCTAAAGTCAAAGTAAAAAGAGATCTCAGAACGCCGAACCAAAATTTATTTTTGTCAAGATACAACAATAAAATTATAATTTCTCCTCTTGGCTGTCGTTACTGCTGGCTTCATATGCACTATCATCGCGTGTAGCGTGCTTTCATATCTTATTTCATTTATACTGATAGTTATACAATTTTAAACATGGCAGTGAGACAGCAACCGCATAAGAATACGATATGTACGAGTATAATACAACCAACCAATTGCAAAAAGATTTTACTTTAACATGGTATCGACACCAAGTACGGGTGTCTTCATCAGAAAAACCAAACAATTAATGAAGTAGCAGATGAAGGGATTTAAGAATGAAATGTTCTCGTCATATTTATTGGATTTTCTAATGAAGGCACTCACAGTCTGTGCCGAAATCAGGTTAAAGAGAAAATCTTGTTGCAGTTGGTTGGCTGTATTATACATATCATATACTGAGAATATTGGTTAATGTATTGCTGCTAATTATGTCTCTTTTGATTTAACTCACAATGTGCAGTTAAGTACAAATTCGGGTTCGTTTTTACGCGATATCGTCAGTGTCCTACGCTAGATACATTAAGCTCGTAATCGAAAATTCTATACTGATCTTTAATTTAAATCTTCCTATATTCCTCTGATCACAGGTATGATACAAAAAGAAAGCCATTCATTCTGTGAATCTTCAGACGAAATTTTGACGTCGTGTGAAAACGAGTCACAATCCATTCATTTAACTTTTTTAAAGGAATCTTGATGTTCTGTATGAATGAAATTTTTTAGTTCTCCTCGAATGTTATCGCGTTGTAAGTTTCATAAGACAAGATGAGGCACAACATGGGAATCCACTAAATGATTTACATGGCAGGGGATTGAAACTGGCACACCTCTTACGAAGTACTTTGAAGTGCGCGCTCAATATTGAAATCGGATGTCCCTTCCCTTACTGTCGTGTGTTAATGAAAATTTTCTGTTTTCTCTTTTCCGACTGTTTCACTTACCGTTAAGTAAGGTATCGGTATTTTGCTATCTGACTCCCTTTGATCAAAAGTTGCTATCTCTCTTCATTAACAAAACTATACTTCGGAGTTAACAAAAGTCATTACAGCGTCAGGGTGTGAGCATTCGGCGGTTCTGTTGCGCTCTAGAATAGTTAAGGTCGCTTATGGATCTTAGAAAGACTGCATACTCAAGTTTGACTGCAAATACGTCTACAATAAAAATCCAAGAGACAAAGTGACACGGCAGCCATTTTTCACGTTTAGAGTAGACCACGCAACTAATTTGGAAAATAAAAAATCTTGTACCTGCAATAAACGATCAGCTGTTATATTGTGACTAGATATTAGGTCCACGCTTGATTAAACGTGTCAACTGGATACTATGAGAGGGAGGGTGCCAATAAACATGCGCTGTAGATACCTCAGGTCTTAACCCATAGGATATTTGCTCCTTTATCCAGAAACCATCTCTGCTGCATGTAGAAGCTCAACAGGGAAAGAAATTCCCATAAAAATTGTTTCGTGGCATTGAGACACTGTTGTATTTTCTACATGACGAAACTTTGGTGATGTGCTTTAAAGTTTATGTATTCAGACATCGATTCTTTGTTCTAGGAGGATCACAGTGACAATGTGTAAGAAATATTGTCCAGCAATCATTCCAAAAGATCCCACACGACCATATAAACCATAGTACTGAAACGGTAAAAACAGCAATTTCATGTTGTTTCCTTTCTGATAGCTCTTGATTGTCTCTACTTATTAACAAGAAAAGAGTATTTATGTTGGTGACATGGATGTCCGCAGAAATTTTACCAAGAGGGAGGAAAATTCTGCAATTGACATTTGTTATGGTAATTATTCAGTGAGTATGGAAACGTGTCTCCAGGAACTGAATTTGATAAGAGTTACACAAAATTTTTGCACATCAGACGACTGATAATCTCCAGTTAGTATTCTAAGATATATCGAAACGGCAAGCAAATTCAACTGCATTCGCAAAGGGCAACGTTTTATGTTATCAATATGGATATAGGCGCAACTCTTTTGATTCAATGATCAAAACTTCCATCTTCATTATGACTAAATCCGGCATATCCAAAGAGCTATGAAATATAGCGAGAAAATATGTACAAAAATTATTTATAGCTCCATAATGTGGTAAGAAACGAAAATTAAAATCTGAAATAGAAGAAAATGAGAACGACTGAGAAAACCGTGTTGAATATCAACAAAAGTAGCCAACATTAACACTCCTCGGAGTAACTGGTTGTAAACTATGAAAAAAGGAGTATTAGATATGATAACACGTCCGATCACATTAATATACTTATCTCATCAGTTTTACGCTTTCTGTTGTTTAATAATGAGCAGCATAATTAAAAATGAACAAAATGTGTCAAAAACCTACTTTTTTTTTTTTTGTTTGGTGACGCAAAGTGTAGCCTAGAGCCTGTAACAGAGTAGATGAACGTGATAAATCTTTCAAACCCACACTCAAACTGGCTAGTAGAATCGACTTTTAATAGCCTAGGAATGAACCAAGTCACCTTCGTCTCTTCAGGTTGTCGCACAATCGTGCACTCAGACCAAGTGGACAGCAGAATTCGTAGCTCTATGACTGCAAGCGGTGATGTGTTACACTCCGTAGAGTTGAGAAAGTTCCAGTTCCTAGACATGACATTTTGCCTACCTTGAAATTTTATATTTTCTTTCCCTCGACTATCGCATAAAATGGGATATCTCTTTCGACTGAAGCATTTGGACTCATACATTACAGACGACTGTGTTCCTCAAAGTCTACTGCAATCGCTCTGACGTTTAAAACTGAATGCAACTTTTGCAAGATATCACGGGTCTTCTTTGTCCTCAGACGAACAGTAAATTACTATTGAGATTCCGTTATGTTACAAGAGGAGGGGCGATCTTGAAGAAGCAGAGAACAGATGATGGGTACGTGAATACTGCTGTCATGTTTATGTCGTGCTAGGAATCCGCATGTGAGAATGGTGGTCCGGTCCCTTCCTGCTCCTCAGCAAGCGCTGTACGAGGAAGGGACAAAAAGAAAAAAAAAATGTAGCACATTACTTCAGGAATGTTCTATAAAGGTTCGTATCCATCTTGACTGCAAAATAGCGCTGGAAATATCACCGTGCAGAGGAATAAGTGTGATATCTCCTGAACAGCGTGAAAACCAAAAAATTCGCAAGACAGGTAGTCACTGCTAAGTCACACTACATCCCGCCGCGCCAGGCAGTGTTACTCTGCAGTTTAGTAACGTCAAAGGCGATCGTTGGTAGAAATTCGAGGTAACTCCGTAATGAACAAATAGTCGCATCCAGATTCCAGGAGGGGAGAGTGCTGCTTCTTGCCCCGCCTTGTGGACGCCTATGGTTTGTAATTAAGCACGCGGCGAGTTTAGCCGAGCTAGAATGCATCGCCAGAAATCGGAATGTGGGGCAGATCTAAACTTAGACTGTGCCATGTGCCAACCCTACAATGTGTGGAATTTAGCACTTCGTTAACACACAACTAAGTGAACCCCACAAACATCTTACAATGAACGGAGACACAAGTAACAACGGCAAATTAACGATAAAGGAAACACAATGTCTGATAACAAAGACGATAGTAAATACCGAAGTGTTAACAGTACGCCAAGAGTGATGCTCAGTTTCTTTACATGCTACACGAAATTTAATACTAACGGATAAACTGGAGGAGACAAAATGCAAGAGCACTGTTCGGCGAGCATTCTGCAGCGTAAAATATCACTGTTCTGAAAGTAAAGGCAAGAACAACGAAGTCATAGATACAAAATAATTGTAGAGTACCTGAATGCTATAAAACATCGGCTTATTGAACAGCGTCCAACTATTCATATATTTATTTTGAAAAATGTCCTTGATTCGTAGTACGATTTTATAAATTAGAATAATTTCTCACTGCTCTTTTCTGAAAGCAAAATTCGAATCACATCTCTCTCTACTTTGGCACAAACATCTGTGACTCATTTCACGGAGTTTGGCATATCATGGAACAAGCATGCTGCCGGCCGTTGTGGCCTAGCGGTTCTAGGCGCTTCAGTCTGGAACCGCGCGACCGCTACGGTCGCAGGTTGGAATCCTGCCTCGGGCATGGATGTGTGTGCTGTCCTTAAGTTAGTTAGGTTAAAGTAGTTCTAGGTTTTAGAGGACTGATGACCAAAGAAGTTAACTCCCATAGTGCTCAGAGCCATTTGAACAAGCATGCTCTTAGAATATTGCATCATTGAATATTGCATTATTTGTCTTGATCGCAAGAAAACAATAATCCTGATAACCAAAATTGGTTCAAATGGCTCTGAGCACTATGGGACTTAACTTCTGAGGTCATCAGTCCCCTAGAACTCAGAACTATTTAAACCTAACTAACCTAAAGACATCACACACATCCACGCCCGAGACAGGATTCAAACCTGCGACCGTAGCGGTTGCGCGGTTCTAGACTGAAGCGCCTAGAACCGTTCGGCAACTGTGGCCGGCTCCTGATAACCGTTTTCAGCTGGCAACAGTCACCTTCAGACCACAAAAAGAAAACACAGGCAAATTAATTTGAAATAAAAGAAACAGGAAGACGAAAGAAAACGTACGTATATAATCCTTATAGCTGCAGCAGAAAGCGGCGGACAATATACACAGTAGTCTACACAGCAGTCAAATGACAGGCAGCTTTGTACTTCGCTAACGACACATAACTAGGGTATCCTTATAGCTACACCAGAAAGCGGCGGACAATATACACAGGCAGTGTACACGGCAGTCAAAATGACAGGCAGCTTTGTACTTCGCTAACGACACATGACACATAACCTGGGTAGTATCGGCCCGTATAGGTAATTTTTCTTTCCTCTCTCTCTGTGTCTGCATTATTCCAAATTATAACAGTATGTGATTAAGTTAATTTGTGTTTTATTTCTTTTTGAGTGGTACGAAAGTAGTTGGTGCGAACTGAACTGGGCACCAGAATTATTGCTGTTTTCGCGATGAACATTAATAAAAAAATTATTTGTGGTTTAAATGGTTCAAATGGCTCTGAGCACTATGGGACTTAACTTCTGAGGTCATCAGTCCCCTAAAACCTGGAACTACTTTAACCTAACTAACCTAAGGACAGCACACACATCCATGCCCGAGGCAGGATTCCAACCTGCGACCGTAGCGGTCGCGCGGTTCCAGACTGAAGCGCCTAGAACCGATCGGCCACAATGGCCGGCACCGAACGCATTTCTGGTGACTGTAAATCCACCTCAAAATTAAGAGTACGTAATGTGCGGCAATCTTGTATTCTCCTGCGTTTGCACATTCTATTGCAAGGGCAACCTACTGTTCCCTTGCACTTACATAATCTGTTGGGTTGTTATTCTTATCATTCAGCATCTGCGCAACGTTTTGAATCCAGAGGGTACTATTGATACGCATGGCGAATGGACATTGGACCTTACCCATCAGCTCTTGTGTGCATTAACGCCTTCAGGAAGAAAAACTTGCTTACTCTCGTTCGATGTTACGTTTGTATTTTCCTGATTTACTACTCAACCACGTTATTATTGGAGTTGGGTGTTATTGGAAACAAGCGGAGACGTTACAGTCAACAAGTGTAGAGATGGCTATAGGAAACTAATCGCACTCTCAATGCTTTCAGGTGAATTGCGCATATACTGCCAACCCAGATCACCAGCTGACTCACGATAAGCGAACGTAAACTCACTCCCAGGTGCGATAATATCGTGGTAGACTAATAGATCTATGTAATTCTCGTTACACGACACTGCAGAATTTATTGTTGTTCTGTGTGAATACAACTAACTTGTGATACAGTTGCAGAAGTTCAGTACTCTTCCTGGTATAAAAATACAAATACTTACGTATCATAGTGGATTTCCAGAATCAATTTTCACTCTACAAGAGGGAGTGGGCTGATCTGAATCTTCCTGGCATTTAAAACTGTGTGCGGGACCGGGACTCGAGCATAGGATCCTTGCCTGCACATGAAACTATGATTTCATACGTAACTCACTTTCCGAAAATTCATAAAATATCATTTTAACGATTATTAAATTGTCCTGTTGGTGACTGGGTGCTTATTTCACTTACTTTATCAAAATGAGTAAGTAGGTCGGATTGTGGGAAGAAGGGAAAAATCGTCTTCGTTTTCTTCAAAGGAATCATCCTGGCATTTACACTGAGCGATGTATGAAATAAAGGAAAATGTAAATCTGGATGAACCTGCGCGGGTTTGAACCCCGGTCATCCCGAATGCGAATCCAATGTCCCACCACCATAGCGTGCCCCGAACGATATATTTTCGTATAGTCCCTATGTTCCCTGCGCTATGAGAGCTTCTGATTTCATCTTATGTATTTTCGGTAAACAAAGGTTAATCATTCCACGAGGTGAGGATGAATACTGTCAGCGAGTGTTACAAACAAATGACTTTTTCCGCTTTAGGTGCCCGCTTCTTACGAGTGCGCCTGATATCTTCCAACGGTTGTTCTTACCAGGTGATGATGTCTCCTACTGAAATGTTTTTTCTTTCCCATTCCCCCCTGATGGGGATGGCGAGCCCAGCTTCGAACAGACTGATAGGTTCATTTAGGCCAAAGTTATGTCCTTCTACTGTGGTGATTATTTATTAAGTATTTGGATTTTATCTCTTTGACTGTACCAGGGAGGAAATTATAAAACCTCCATTCGTCCAAGTTCCGAGGAAAAACCTATCTTAAGAAGACCTCAGTAAGATTTCATGTAAGTTAGATCACTCTTCTTCCTGACTGAGTTCTTTGAGATGTCGTAAAATATGATTTTCTTGTAGATTTGCCTGCATATTATTTTCCTAAGGTAGATTGATTGTAAGGCTTCAGAAGCTTTGTTTGGAGGGTATGGATATTGTGGAAAAATAAGTTTAAATGGGGACCGGTTTAGCATTTCTGTTGTTTTGGTTTCTATTCGCAATCTTGTCAATCCAAAGTTTGCAGTTAATTTAATTTAATTTAATTACATTTAATTAATAAATTTAATTTAATTTAAAGTCCTCTCCTACTGGTGCTTGGATTCAGTCTTTATACTATTCTTAAATCCTATCGGTGCTGAAAATTTTTGCCGTGTGTGCTGAAACTGCTACCCATATCAGCGCTACATATTCTAATATTGATCGTAGGCTCAGATACTCCATGCCATTTTCCTTTTATTAATTTTCATAAACTTAGTGTGTTCCTTGCTTTCATGATTAATTAATTGACTGCTTGCTGTTATGTCATCTTTGCGTCAATAGCGATTCAAGGTATTTAATGGATTTCGTTGGTCTCATTTGTTTTCCTCATAATGTTAATGTAAAATCTTCTGCGTTTTGCGGATCGTAATTCGTCAAATTTCTATGATGATTTCTATTTGGCTTTTCTGAGCATCGGGCATATTTTCCATTTGGCAAGGCACCGTTCAAATACAGTGATATATTGTGGTGCTAATCTATGTAGGATTTAAGTTGCAGATGCATGGCACCAGTAAGCCGTATCATATGCATAAAAGCCTCCACTTGATTGGTGGAGAAATATCTGATGTATATAATGTATAAAGAAAAGGTGATAATTTTGCTCCTTGAGGTTCTCCAGAGACTGGATAAATGGTGTTGATTTGGGGTCATTTATGAATATCGATGTTGGTCTCTTATCAAGTGAACTTGCTATTAGTTTTACCAATTTAATCGGAAAGCTACGTTTTATTAATTTATTAGTAAGTCCCGAGTGCAGGCTAACGTATCGTCAGGCACTGTGCTAACGTAGCCATCTTAGCTGACACTCGTCTAGCTGGAGCATCTATTAAGAATCTGCCCTCGTCGTACGTCGCACTTACCACAGAGCCAGGGACATAATTATGTTCAAAGAATGCTGACTAAGTACTGCGTGAGATGATCGCGATAACAAAAGACCGTCACGATATGTGCTCTTTCAGTAATACCTTTTTTTTTAAATTGTTTCGTTTTAGTATCAACGGCTATTTACTATTGCATACACTCTCAGAACTCACCATTTCTGCATCGGTAAGGACAGAAACTAAACCTACTGGCACTGTACTCTCTGTTCGTCCTCACTCTATACTCGAACCCACCTCTCGCAGCTTAAGTATATTCAGCAGACAGAGGCGATTCCTGCTCCGCATGCTGCCTGCCCACAAAAACAATGCGTGGAACAAGAAAGTCGGTGGCGAAGAATTCGGAGGGGCCCTGGGAGGAGGTCCAAGGCGAGCCGAGCGCACAGCGACGCTGTTGCATCAGCGAAACGCCACGCATGCCAAGGGCGTCCCGCTTTGTCTCAAAAAACCGCTGCGCTCTTTCCTTTCACGAAGACAGCATACCGATCGCTGGTGCTTCACATTTCCTTAGCAAGTTTTGTTTTTTGACAGAAAGGTCACAGGAAAGAGATATAATCATCAGAAACACTGGCGAAGGGTATAAAAACATTTTTCATATTCTTCCAAGAGACAAGACATACAGGGAAGTATGTCTTCGATAGAGTTATCTACAGTCACAACTACTGCGGCAAGATGTACAGATGAACTCGCATTACGGTCGATGTACAGTGATTGATAGAAAGATAGCTACTCAAACTGGTGGCAATAATGTGCGTTTCGTGCAACTGTTACAGCGTCATGATCGGCCTCATCTTAATGCGGCTGTTGGACGCGTGAACATGGGGCTGGAGAGAACGCTGATGGCAGAGTGCATGGGTCACATTTCAGTGGTGCCAGTTGGATCTGTCAGTAGATTGCGTTTCACTAGGCATGACCTCCACCTCAATAGGTATGGGAAGGGGAGACTGGCAAAGCCTATAGGTGACAGTGTAGTGGGTAGTGGTGGGATTACTCATGGAAAAATTCCTGTAGTAGTTGGTGTTAGAACTGCACCTTTTCTAGATTGAAGTCAGCTGATAGGTATACCTGCTTGAAGGAAGTCCCTCTAACTAAGGGCTCACCTTCAGATGACGTCATGTTTCCAAGTAGAGAAGGAATTAGCATATTTCATCAAAATATAAGAGGTATTATAGACAAAGTTAGTGAACTGCTTATAGATGTTGACTCTGAAGTTATTGGTATATCGGAACACCACTTAAATAATTTGGCAATTCAGAGGCTTTCCATTTGAGACTATAGACGTATCACGGCACTGCACTGAACAGATATTTGTTGTTTATAGGTCCCCCAACTCTGACTTCAGAGCATTTCTGCTCAAGCTAGAGAAGGTTCTTGATTCATCTTGTAGGAAGTACCAGAAATTAGTTACATGTGGTGACTTCAATATAAATTTTGTATATGATGATGCAAGAAAAAGGATGTTGGTAGATCTCCTAAATTCACATAATCTGTTGCAGACTGTGCTTTTTCCAACTAGGGTGCAGGGGAACAGTAGCACAGCCATAGACAATATTTTATTCATTCTTCATTATTAGTTTGGCATTCCGTTAGTAAAAGGGTGAATGGCCTTTCAGACCATGATGCACAAATTTCGACAGTAAAAGGCTTTTGTACTCAAACAAATGTCACACGTAAGTACAAACAGTAATAGAGAGTTTTTTAAACCTTGCCAAACAACAAGAGTGGCGGGATGTTTATGGTGCCGATAACATAGATGATAAACATAATGCTTTCCTTAACACATTTCTCGTTCTCTTTGAGAGTTGCTTTCCATTAGAACGTTCTAACAGGGGTACTAGCAGTAATAGGCAGCCAGGGTGACTGAGTAGCGGGATAGGGATATCATGTAGAACAAAGCGGGAATTACATCAAAATGCTAGAAGTAGTCACAATCAAGCTATAGTAGCCCATTACAAACAGTATTGTAAGGTGGTTAAAAATGTTATTAAGAAGCCAAAGAGTATGTGGTATGCAAATAGAATAGCTACTTCACAGGATAAAACTAAAACCGTATGGTCAGTTGTGAAAGAAGTGTCTGGTCAGCAACAAAACGTCGATGATATAAAGTCAGTTCGCAGTAAAAATATTTCTGTTACTGATAAATCAGATATATGTACAATATTTAACAATCATTTTCTGAGCATTTCTGGTGAATTAAACAAAAATTTTGTTTCTACAGGGAATCATATAACTTTCTTGGCAAATGCATTTCCGAGATTGATGTCTGAAATACACATCTGTAATACAGACAAGGGGGGGGGGGGGGTGTTGGGTCAATAATTAAATCATTGAAGACTAAGGACTCTCATGGGTATGATGGAGTGCCTAGCAGAATATTCAAGTACTGTGGTGTACATGTCAGCCCTGTATTTAGTCATATTTGTAATTTTTCCTTTAGGAATGGTCAGTCTCCTGAACGATTGAAGTACTCAGTAGTAAAGCCGCTTTATAAAAAGGAAGAAAGGGATAATGTAGACAATTTCAGACCTATTTCTATGCCATCAGTGTTTAGTGTATGTAAGGATAATTGATCATTTTATATCATACGATTTGCTATCAAATGGACAGTTCGGCTTTAGAAGTCGTTTACCAACTGAAAATGCTATATTATCTTTTCTCTGTGAGGTACTGGATGGGTTAAAGAAAAGGTTTTGAACGCTAGGCATATTTTATGATTTAACTAGGGCATTGGATTGTGTTGATCACAAAATATTGCTCCAGAAGTTGGACTATTACGGAATATAGGGAGTAGCTCACAATTGGTTCACCTCTTACTTTAGCAACAGACAGCAAAAAGTCACCATTCACAATGTTGAGAATGGCTGTGATGTGATGACACTAGTTTGGTAGTAAAGGGTGTTGTGTGTAACATTCGCTCGGTTTCAAATACTGCAGTTCATGACCTAAGTTCACTGTTTGTAGAAAATAAACTATCGCTAAAACACAATAAGACTCAGTTTTTACAGTTTCTAACACACAATACCACAAAAACTGACGTTCTAATTTCACAGAATGGGCATATGATTACTGAAACTGAACAGTTCAAATTTCTAGGTGTTCAGATAGATAGTAAACTGTAGTGGAAAGCCCACGTTCGGGATTTTGTTCAAAGACTTAATGCTGCCATTTTTACTGTTCGAACGGTATCTGAAGTGAGAGATCGTTCGACACGAAAGTTAAAGTACTTTGCTTATTTTCATTGGCTTATGTCGTATGGTATTATATTTTGGGATAACTCTTCCCATTCTAAAAGGATACTTTTGGCTCACGGGCGGTTCGGGCAATAAGTGGTGTAAGTTCACGAACCTCTTGTCGACCCCTGTTCACGAGTCTGGGTATTTTGACATTGGCCTCTCAAACAATAGCCGGCCGGTGTGGCCGTGCGGTTCTAGGCATTTCAGTCTGGAGCCGCGTGACCGCTATGGTCGCAGGTTCGAATCCTGCTTCGGGCATGGATGTGTGTGATGTCCTTAGGTTAGTTAGGTTTAAGTAGTTCTAAGTTCTAGGGGACTTTTGACCACAGATGTTAAGTCCCATAGTGCTCAGAGCCATTTGAACCATTTGTTAACAATATTAGCTTATTCCCAAGAATGGGCAGCTTTCATTCAGTTAATACTCGGCAGGAATGAAACCTGCATTTGGATCGGACTTCCTTAACTCTTGTGCAGAAAGGTGTGCGGCATACTGCTGCATCCATTTTCAATAAGCTACCACTCTAATTCAATAATCTTTGCAGTCATTCACGCTCATCAAATCGAAACTGAAGAGTTTCCTCATGGCTCACTCCTTCTATTCTGTCGAGGACTTCCATGAAAAATTAAGCTGATTCTTGTTGTATTGTTTGCGTTTACTTAATCTTATGGATTGTCTGTTTTCGGGTTCATAAACATTTTACTTTTATCTGCTATTACTTTTATGTTGTATTTTCATGTACTGACACGTTCCACGCCCTTGGAGATTTGCTCCTCAATTTGGTCCTACGGAACTTGACATGTAAATAAAATAAAATAATAGCAACAAAGACGTGCAGAACGACGAATGACTTACAAGAACAATAAAATAAGCGGTATCTATGGAATTCTTCATCTCTCTTTCAACAGTGAAAGTAGTCAATTTAAGATTCTGAGGGAAGATAAAAGTTTAATGTCTTCAATGCCGATAGACGGACAGAGCCTCGGAACGGAGGAGGACTGGGAAGTAATTCGGCTTTATCCATGTCAGAGGAGGTAACTACACCGTCAAAAACTGATCACCGCGACGTGACATCTCGCTGTTAACGTGTCATCATCATCAGTTTTCTGCTATATTAGCACGTCCCCTGCGTTTCTATTACATGTGACCTAATGCTTCAATACATCATCCGTCATCTGCAATCTCTTCCTACTTCGCCTGCTCTTTCCTTCCGCATACTCTTCTAACTGTTTTTATAAGCCCCTCCTTCATTATTAATATACATTCAATCCAGTTTCGTTTCCTTCTTTTTGTTACGCCCAGTAATTGTCTTTGTTCTCCCACTCTTCTCAGTACCTTTTCATTTTCACTCCATCTATCCAATTCATGTTTTCCATCCTCCACCATGTCCACATTTCTAAAGCTTTCAGCCTTATTCTACCCTTCTTTCTCAGTGTCCAAGTTTCAGCGTCATACACGAAGACACTCCATACAAAACATTTTATTGGCCATTTTCCTAAATCTTTGTCCACTTTGCTACAGAAAATTATTCTTTTTTATATAAAATTACCGAATAACACAAAAATAGTCTCAACTCAGCGAGTAGCAGCATCCACAAGTTTCTTGGGGTATGCCATATCCACCTAAACCCATTCATTATTGATTAGCCCAGAAGAGTTAACGAACTGCGCTTTCCCAAACAGTCCCAGACATTTTCTGTGGAATTAAGTTCGCGTGAATTAGCGGGTCAGCTGACGTGCGATAGGGAACCTGAGTTGCTGTAAAACCAGAAACGTAATCGTACAGCCCTGTTAACACAGCTGTTCTAATCTCGGAGGGGCGGGAGTGTCCTCCGAATACTCATGAAGTTTTAGAATAAAAGGCAATACGCGGTAACCGAGAACGTAGCACTAAAGATTCTAGCTCATTCTCAAGGTAACCTGAATGGATGGGCCAAAGTAATGGTACGAGAAACACCCCAAAACATTACAGAACCACCTCCAGTCTTAACTACACGCTCTACACGCTACGAGTTAAACTCGTCATTCTGCCTTTGATACACTCGACGCCTTATATCGATCGAAAAGAGGTACAAACGTAACTCGTCGGACTATACTATAGGCCTGTAGTCAGCTACCGTCCAGTTTCTGTGTTTGGCCGACTGAAAACGTGTAACCATGTGCCTCTGTGAGCATTGGACTTTGCGAGATGTCCGATTCCAAATGTCCACTGCATGCAATTCGCATCGGAGTGTTCGCTCCAAAATTAATTGAGATGGACCAGCATTAACTGCAACAATTCCTACTGGATTTGTCGCTGACAAGTCGTGATACGGTCCCATCCGTTAGGATTCTTTTTTTGTGCTCACTGTTCTCAAAACTTGTTACATGGTTCCTTATAGACACGTTGGCTAGTCCACGTTGATACAACAAATCGCGCAACTTCCTCCACCGTGTAATCATGGGAAAGTTCAAACACGGAACTTCCTTCCTACCGCTCTGCCACGTCTCCATGGCGTACGTCTGATCCGTACAACTGCCATGTTAACTTCACCAGTTGATGGTCATATGACCGCCTGGTACTAAACCTACATTATGCTAACTTCATAAGTTGAGGGTCATATGACCGCCTGGTACTAAATCTACACCATCTACAGCACTCCAAATCAATCATTGTGTTCTTATAAGGAGGTGAAAAATATTTTGTACCGCGAGATTATTTTCGCAGTTACCTTACACCATTTAGGGGATAATTTGGAAAACTTAAATCCTCGTAACTGTACATTCATTTGAAGCCCGTTTCCTCCGAATGCAAGCGCAGTGTGCTCAGCACTGCATCACATGATCCAGGGTGTTACTATTCTCGAAATTCTTCTACTCCTAAAAAGTTTTCGATAGTGTTGAGCCACAGTCACGCAATATTTTTGAAAGAGTAAACGGCCGTTTGTGTATTACTATATTTATCTTCTCTAGTATCTAGATTATGCCATTACCATGTACCTCAAGTACAGTGCTAAAATCTAGCACATGCAAATAGTAAAACACATAGCAAACAATTGAAAATTTTAAAAATATATTAGATGCATACTGAAGTAAAATTACGAGATATTCCCTTACTTCCTAGATCATTAACATGTCATATCTGTTAAGGTAGTCCAAAGCACCTAAACAAGATTAACACAGGTCTTTTAAGGTGCAACTGTAAAAGGATGTAGACTCTGAAAGGCATAGTAAACATAGATGTATCACAGATATAAGTTTATACGTGTTAGGAGTCATCTGACCGCGTGTGGTTATCTTTGGAGGCATCATTCTGAATAATTATCTTTGTATTTATGTGTAACATCAGATACATACGTAGCATGAAGAAACCGAAGGCGGTAAGCAACAGATGAAATAAAGTACAGAAGCAAATGAATTGCAGTTAATGATACAGTAAAATATAATAATATGAATGAAAAATGCTAAGGAGGGGGGCGGGAAAGTGGGGGGTGGAAATGAGGGGAAAAGAAATGCGAGTAGATATTATTTATTATGTGAAGGTCGTATAAGATTAAGAAAAGGAAGAAGGTATAGGGTGTGACTGAAAGGGCAAGAGGTGGTGTAGGTGATTGGAGAGGGAGAGGCGCCTATCCTATAGAGGACAGTTAGTGGAATGGATAAGTAGGAAATCTAGTGTTGGAAGTAGGTACATGTAGGGGGGAAGGGTAGAGGGGGGATGTAGGAGTGGGGTGCTTCGAGGAGAGAAACAGCATAAGAAACATAAATGAATATTTAATTGAGTGTTAAAAAATGGGTAGATCAGAATGATGGGGGGGGGGGGGGGAGAAGATTTGAGATGGGGGGGCGGGGTCAAGAAATAACGACGGTCAGAGCGAATAACAAGGAATTGAAAGCTCAGGCGGGTGCAGGAAGAAACTACAACGGACATTACAATGTACAAGGAATTGAAGAAATGGGGGTAGGGGTTAAGAGAGTAATCCAGTGGATTGGATTATTGTTACACACTGTAGTCATGATGGAAAGGGGGGGGCGATGAGAACTCGTGGAGCGGTTGGAGAACTGGCACACATGCAGAATGAAGTTTAAGAAGACAGACAAATGGGGCAGGTGAAGAAAAAGGAGGGTAGGAAAGGGGGGGGCACAGTGGTGATGGATAGCTGGGGGGGGGGGGGGGGCAACGGTGGGGAAAGTATAACATGGGACTGCAGCCACACTGTAGCATCCAAGTGTGAATGCGAAATAAAATACAAGAATGGGAAAATATATAGCACCCATAATACGCTTACAGGAATTTAATAAAGCGTTATTAATTATATGGCGTGGGGTAATTGCTCCTTAGTAAGTAAACACATCTAAAGAAAATAACTTGGGTTCAGCAAAGCATACTGCATCCATGTGCATGTACGCCATATCTTATTAACAATAGATGCAGATCTAAATACTACAAGGAAGTTTACTTGGAGCAGGGACTTTCCTAGATGTCTAGCAGGTACAATGGACCTTAAGAATTTTCAGTTCCTTACTGTGTGTATTACTATTTGCATGTTCCAGCTTTTAGCATTGTACTTGATAATGGTATAAAAGTCGAAATCTGGGTTGTACAGAACATAAATACAGTAATACACAGTCAAATCGCGGTTACTCTTTCTTCTATTCGTCTTTGAGTAACCCGATAGCCAAAGAAGCCTATACATCTGCAAAAGTGGGAAGAACTGTTAAGGTGCGGGCAAGGATTATGAATTTAATTAAACTTCTTTTGAAAAAACTTAATACCCAAGATCGCA
Organism: Schistocerca cancellata; assembly: GCF_023864275.1. NCBI lineage: Eukaryota > Metazoa > Arthropoda > Insecta > Orthoptera > Acrididae > Schistocerca > Schistocerca cancellata. The sequence continues at coordinate 768,698,570 of NC_064627.1, forward strand.
TTCATTGCTAGTTATTCCTGATGATCCGTTTTTCAATAAAGCTCTTTCCCTGTTTTATTGTTCAATTTCACCAAAATCTTCTGAGGTTACATGATCAGTCTCCACGTGGATCATGGGAGTCATTAACCGAAATTGCACCTTTCTCTTTCAGGGTCCGCACTCTGCCTACAAACTCTAAATGAGGTCCAACAGTCGGCAAGCTGCTGTTCGCGGAGGCACAAGATGCAGCTCGTTGGAGAAGGTATGTACCCTGGCTTGCTGTCTGAAGCGCCGCCGAGACCGAAGATGAGGTTTCAGGGCACCACAGCTCATGTGAGGTGTTAGCTGGGTTCCTGATGTCACACTGGCACCAAATTTCACCACAATTCTGCCCAAAGCTGTCGTGGACGTTTCGCACGATAGCAAGGCCATTATATCCCCTCTTACTCATATTTCACAACTTCTTTTTACGACTCTGCAATAGACGTCAGAACCGCGACACGCTTACGGGTGGCAGAGAAAAACTTTTCAGACACACCGCCGCTCAGAGGCGACACGAAAAGCCCTCTAGAGATGGCGAAGGGGCGTAAATGAAACCACGCCTTCCTTTTGGACGTTGATTCCCACACATTCCGACAGTTCGCAGTGCGATGAGCAACAGCACTATGTATTTGACAATCTTTGCCACTGTTAACAACCTTAGGTGCGGTTGCCTACCCTCAGGTGCTAGAGCAGTCGCGAGGTACAATTCAGCTGAACGGGTGTCGAAGTCTCTGACAGAAAAATTTTAATGTCCTCAACAAAGGTGGGTGCGTGGCACGGAGGGCGTTGCCGAACTAGCGAGTCTTCGAGGGACATTTTACTGCTTTATTCACGTACTCCTCTGACTAGGAAACAAATCGAACTGAAGTTTGATGACAGATATAGTACATCATTACATGCTGCTTCGGCAGAGTTCATCAACGGTAGTGGCTGGCGAGTGATGCCCTCTTGTCTCTCAGTCACCCCATGACAAGGTGTTTTCATGGCGTGAGAGGCCTACGTATCGTGATATCCAGCGCAACAGTCGAACATCCTCCGTACCGAGGAAGGTCGACATCGAGGAAGGTAGAGACGGCAAAGGCAACATACAGTCTTGCGTATCTTGTTGACAACACCAAGGAGTCCTCGAAGATAGGGCAAAGTCACAGGCCTTAATACGTTATAAATGTAGCATCTGCCGCTACCAGCTATGTTAACTACAGGTAATCGTGTTGTTTACACAATGGCGCCACATACCATCATGCAGCACGCAAAACTGAGACATGTCTGAAGAGACGACGTGGTGCCACTCCTGTGCCGATTGTTAGATGTACAAAGAAGAAATTACCTAACATTATACAACAGCGGCTGCTGGCGAAAGATGTTAGAACTGTTGACTAGTCACGTGTACTGAAACTACGCTCGAAAACCTGTATGCAGTGACTCACGCAAAAGGTGGCAAACGGCCATGCTGGATGCTCCTATCAGATCGCGCAGACCGAGCGAGTAGCGGAAATTCAGTCGACAGGCTACATGACAGTTACAGTAGTCAAACACGAATCTTTGCGCCTCTTGTGAGGTTCAACTAAGAGAGAAATGTTCCTGCATACTCGGCCCTCAGTGTGGATCCAGAGAGCACATGTCCTGAAAACTCGATTACTTTCCATTATTTATGCCACAAAGTGTCATGTCTCATGAGATTCAAGCAAACAAGCAGTAATGGTTACACAACACTACCAGCGAGAAAAGGCTGTGTGTTATTTACCAGTAGGTTAACAAGCTGACTCACTAATGGAGTTTCGGCTTTCTACTCGTAGTGAGCTGTATATGTGCAAGCTATTCTATTTCCAGTAGCATGCAATACACGATGGAGGAATCTTGTCATGTTGAGTGTGATTATTCGAATGATGTGAACAGGAAAGAACTGCATAGATAACATTGTGTGCTTCACTAATCTGATATCATCGATGGCTGATGACGCGAAACTGAGCTTAGATTCCCGGTGACCATCTTAAACTTTTCACTCTGGGAATAGCGCACACGCGGTCTGGTGACACAAACTGACCAAGAAACAGCGAAATTGACGCGTTCTGCTGCAATGACGTCAAATCGAGTGGCTACCAATATGCTGGGAGCCACACGACCTATATTGTTAATTAATAGACTTTTAGTTCATAACGATGGCTAGTAAGAGGAAATAGCAGACGTCAAATTTATGATTTATACTATAGAAAAATATTCAAATAGTAATGTAAACACATTGTTTTCATTCATTTGTGCCTAGAGGATAGGGTACCTAGAAACAAATGATTTATTTTGATCAGTATTTCAGCCTAGTGACTGATTTTACAAACGCATGAAGAGGTGGTACACCAGAGACCACCATAAGCTGTTCCAAAATTTTCTCCAGATTTTGTGGTTGCTAAACATGAGAATTTGTAAATATTTCAACTTTTACATATGTAAGTGTTGCATAGCATACTAGAGCTATCTGCAGTATACTATTAAATCTATACCTACGCAGTTCTGTGACAAGTGAAATTCCATATATTTTTAAAACTGGTTACATAACGCGTGAACTATTAAACCATACTGCGTCGGTCGTACACTAGGCTGCACAGGGGGTCTTTTACCATGGAACATGAGGTATTTACAAATTTATTGAATTTCGTTAATGGGTTAACAATTTTACGTGCTTTGAAAGCGGGAACTTGTGTTAGTTACCAGCAGCTTCAGTTTCAAAGTGTATTTACCTTTTAACAAATTTTTATAGTGTTTGTTCTTAATTTTATTTCACTTACTGATTATTGGTAGTAGAGCAAAATGAAACGGTTGACTAAATACGGTATTGGTCAGCTTTTCTCTATTCAATGCTTTTAAATTTCGATAGAATATTTGCTCCTCGGTACATATAGATTGGAACATTTTCTTGCATTTGGAAAAAACCTTCATTTTCCAGAATAATTTTTGTAATTTTACAAACAGATTGCAGCAAATGAATGTCATTATTTAAAAGTCGAATAAGACACAGAGCTAGAGGTGAAAATCTGAAAACTGCTCCAAGGTACACCACTCTCCCCTACTACTGTCTTTTTATTCACTAAGAATTTACAGATACGATGATCGAAGTAAACGGAAAATAAAACATATGATAATTCGAATGAGGAGTAACACAAAGTTATTCAGTGAAAACAATACAACGTGTTTCTTTCTGAAGATCATTTAAACTGAGATTTTCCCCCCTAAATGGCTCTGAGCACTATCGGACTTAACATCTATGGTCATCAGTCCCCTAGAACTTAGAACTACTTAAACCTAATTAACCTAAGGACAGCACACAACACCCAGTCATCACGAGGCAGAGAAAATCCTCGACCCCGCCGGGAATCGAACCCGGGAACCCGGGCGTGGGAAACGAGAACGCTACCGCACGACCACGAGCTGCGGACATTTTCCCCCCTAAATAAACAGTTTAGTTCATTTTAATTTATAAGTTCAATCAAAGCAGATGTTCCGAGAGTGTCACATTTTGATTAATGTAGTCTACAGTTATCAAGTACAAATTAATTGCCGTGCTTCTGAAGAGTACTACTTACATTAACAGTACGTGATGATTCGGAACACGCCGAGGATCGCGCAACACTTCCTATGGACAGTTTGCTTATTTGTCTTGAGACTCACAACCGAGAATTGGTTGATAGAACACAGTATGTGGTTGTGGCCGTTGCGTTGCAGCACCTGCTGTCAGTTTTTAGTATGATTATCCCGAAGTTTTGAACAGTCGGAAACAATTATTCTGCTGCGTACTGTCCTACCGGGATACTGATCCTAAGCGGATGTTACAAAATGCATGAATGAAGCTAGCACATTATTTTCAAACGATGGCAAAGCAGTTTGATCTGTTTTACTGCAGTTAAAAGTAATGTCATTATTAAAAATACCTTTCAACTTGACACTCTAAGCTATGACAAAAATAATTTTATCAGATTTGCACTCAGGAAAAGTGACACATTTCACAAGAAGGGAGACCCGTGTCTGAAGTTCTGAAATGTTCCTTGTTGGTAATTCAACTATCGCGTTTTCTCGTAAGCTCCTTCATAAATGAGCATGAACTTATTGTTTGCATCGAGAACAAGCAACGCAACTGAGAAATAAAATGTTTGTAGTTGAATAACAGATCACAGGGGAATGAATTTGCACATGTATTTAGAAAATTCCATTTGTGTTCAAGAAGTTTCTTGGACATTATCATCAAATCGTCGGGTAAGGTGGTCTCAAACAGCTGTCCAAACAGTGGCGGCTTGAACGAAGTTTCGTTTTACCGCTAAGAGCTGCTGATAAAATTCCTCTATTTAACAACCAGTTTGGGTCTACGGATCATGAACAGGTTCATGAAAGTCCTTACAACATCGTTCTAGGTGATATAAAATCAATGGCGTCACACAATAAAATCGATAAATTTGTCACTGTTTTCACCTCGTCATAGAAATTAAATCTTCAGTCATAAAATGTGTCAAACAGTTCACTCGTTCATTCTATATTAATAACGCTACGATCGGAGTTTGTAGAATGCCTCGCATCATAGCGTTGTTGCTGATTATTGATAAAACGTGAATGAGTGAACTGTTTGGCACGTTTTATGATATAAATTATATTACTACGTGACAACAGTGACGAATTCATGGATTTTATATCGCTTAGTACGATGTTGTAAATGCTGTTGATGGTCCATGGTCCGAAACTGTTTGTTCCGCAAAGAGATTTTATCAGCAGCTCTTGTTGGCGATAAATAACGACGATCTTCAAATATTTACGAACGGGGGGTACTACCTTCTTAGAACTGGCTGCGTGCTTTGTACAATTTTGCTGAGGTACCTGTATCTTGTTTTAGACCCTTCTGCTTCAGTTTCTGGTTCTTATTCAGATTTTATATCTTAGTTTTCGGATCACACTTTTTGCCATATGTCACGGACTTTTGGAAGCTAATCTGATTCTTATTAGAAATAGGGGAAAGCTTTGGTTTATCCCTGTGGCACCGTCGGCAACGTCATTTGAAGTCTATGTGAAGATTTACTTATATTTCACCTATGAATTATTTGAAAAGTGCAACGCAAATTAATACTGACACCTCAGAGCGACAATCCAAGGAATGGGTTTTATTACACATTCGTTTCTCAGGCAAGCCTCTTTCCATTAGAGCTTTCAATGGGGGATGTAGGAAAACGGCGTAGTGCACATGGGGGGAGGAGAATGAAGAGTGAATTATAGTCCATTAAACAAAAATTTATTAGCTACACATATATTCTGTCTTGACTCAAACTTGGTCCACCAGGACTAATCTTATTAACATAGTTTCTTAAGATGGGTATGGATTTCCCTTCAACATTATTTACGTTTCATATCAGGAAAGGGTCTTTGTCCCTGACAGGAAATGAATACTCTTGACACGGCAATAACCTCTGAACACTGCAACACACAACTCTCCGATGAGGTTGCCAAGATTTGCATACCAACATGCACTATCATTAAAGATGGATCTCAAATCGAACAAGAACCTAAGTCCATCATACTGACTAAAGCTCCAATAATTCCAAGCTATCATTATTTTCGCTGACTTGTGAGTATTCATTCTGGTCGGGAAATTCGGCACACGTAAATTTGGATATATACAACCACGTACCGATTCCAGTCGGAAAGAAGAGCAGTTACTGAATTTTAGGATGATAATTTGATGAATCTAAGAAATAAATATTCACTTCACACGATACCAACGAGCTTTACTTCTCTTGGTTGTTAATTTAAGAAAAAGCGAGAATTACCTACATCGAAAAACGAAATGTTTAACGAATCTGATCTAAACTGGAACTTACACCTAGTGTTCTGCTAAGTGCACGATCCGCTCGCCATGCCAGCATCAAGTACAATGTCCTCTTTAAATCCTCTAGTTTCCCACGTTAGTCGCCATTGTCCGGAGCATCGTTACGAAGTGAACGGTGGCGGACCAACTGCAGAAACTGTCAGCAAGGGCCATGCATTTACCCAATCTGGAGGACGCTAAGTAGAGGCACGACGTCTTTGTTCTGGACTCACTTCAGTTAACCGAAGAAAATTTTTAACAGAGTTCGCTAGCAAATATCCATGACTTTTCGCACTGGCACGCTTTTGCAAGTGCGAACATTACAAAAAAAAAAGAAAAGGGTAGGATGCCTGTTGTCCTCGGGCAAATCGGGACACAAGCAATATTTGAACAAGATTCAACAGAAAGTTCCGAAGACTATACAAAAAGAAGTAAGAATAACTTCCCTGATCACTACTGGTAAACGTGCACATCCAACTACCCGCACATCCACACACTGAAGAGGCTTTTCTTTGAGTGGCTTATAGGAAAAGAGTAAAACAGGTTGCTGATGCGAAAAACAAAAATAAGAATCGATAAAAAATGAGTCCCTACGCAGTCCTCTTCTAGTACAGAAATACAATAACAAAAATAGGAGACCAGTCTGCTAGTCTAATTCAGAGTAGCTACGAATTACAAAGACAAATACATGACAACTGACTGAAAGAGGTCCCTATCATCACACCAATCCTAGAGAGAAAAATTATGCTGGAATAGCTATCACAATACGACAGCAGGAACTAGCATATATTTTTCATTTTTTTATTTATGATGAAATAGTAACGGTGACACAGAGGGCAATTGCAACCCCTGTGTTCATTATAGATTATTTCAAGCACTCATTAGTGGATAAACATGAATTATTTAAACTTTATAGAACAAAATGAATTGATTAATATTTTACATAAATTATACGTAAGTCATTTTCGTTAAAAGGAAAACGGTAGTATACATGATCTGCAAACAGATATCAATATGCAAAAGCAAAACTTTATTAATTTCATAATTACTTGAAACAAAGATTAACAAATTTTACAAAATTTACCTCAGGTTCAACGAACCTCTAATTGCAATAAGTCAATGATTATAGTCAAGAGGCTAGGTAGTAAATGACACGTTAGCGTCTGTGTGTCTATATCTCATTAGCATGTGTCGCAGTAGAAACATATGTAATGGCATGATAAATTGTACTCCATCCTTATTTTTGAATAATACAAGTTTACTAAAACCTCTGGATGCAATTGCCAATGTGGATCACAATACCACAGTGTTAATTGAAAATGCATAGAAACAGCGTCCTCATATGGCTGGTATCGCACAAAACGTAAAACACTTTGATCTACCTGAAGAGCCGGCCGCTGTGACCGAGCGGTTCTAGGCGCTTCAGTCTGGAACCGCGCGACCGCTACGGTCGCAGGTTCGAGTCCTGCCTCGGGCATGGATGTGTGTGATGTCCTTAGATTAGTTAGGTTTAAGTAGTTCTAAGTTCTAGGGGACTGATGACCTCAGATGTTAAGTCCCATAGTGCTCAGAGCCATTTGAACCATTTTTGATCTACCTGAAGATTTTCGTAAGAATACATTTTGCACAATAATGTGAGACACACCGCATTCTTTCACTGTTTTTTATACCATCAAACTGTTCACACGAACATCACATCAATAAACAGAGGGGAGACGATTAAATTTTTATTATAGTTGACATCTCTTCTTACGCCAAAACTGGGATGGCAGTCATTGAAAGAAAGTAAACTCACTGGAGATGTGGCATCCACATAATCTTACTCATCACTCCCATACATAGATAATTAAGAGTTTTTTTTTGTTATTTCCGCTGGATTATCTTCATTACGAAGAAATGTCCTTTGAGATACCACACAAATGATACTCTCTGGAGTATTGTGTTCATGACACCTGCAGTTCAAAGGTTCATGATTTGTCTAGGAGCTGACTGATATCAGTACACAGTCGTTAATCTCACTGATACGTTCTCTTCGTTTTTAATTGAGAAAGTTTCTATCTTTGTTACTGAAGGCGAAAGATATTTAACCAGTGTTCATGAGAAAGCTCATTAGTAATCCTTTCATAACACGTGCACAAATGCATACCACACCAAAGTAAAATATGTCTCCAGTCCATGGTGGGCTTCTCCCAATGACAGCAAATGGGCTTCTTAGATGGTGCTCCCTCACAACAAATCACAGCTTAGAAGTTCCTCAGGTATTGCTTCCACTAAGAGCTTGCACGCGAGCCACAGACAGCGATGGTGGACGGTCGCTCGGCCAGTGTGTGACGCCATGAGCGGGTCTGTTGGGCGGCGCTTATTGTGAAGCGCTCCTGCGGCAACATGAACAGAAAGCTGGCAGTCGCCAAAGCAGCAGGTATCCCCTTGAGCGTCGTCTGCAATGACCACTGAGGGCAGCTGATGGCAGGTAGTGTGAGGACAGTTGACAGCAGGTAATGCTGCCCTCGTGGCGCCAAGAGATTGAAAATGGGCCAGTGGAGAGCCTCCCTTGTCACTAGGTATGAATGGTTGTGTGTTGTTCCACCTGGCTCCGGTAGGCCACGAGAGTCTTAGCTGGCCTAGGTGTTTTTCTCCACTGTAGTGTAAAATTCTTCATAACACACAACAGGTTTCTTAGTCTATATACTAGAGGCACACTCTTATCTTATCCATTTTTCTGCAGTGTAATATACACTGTTATCTTCCTGCTACAAAAAATTACTTTCTTAGACAGACATTTCAGTGATATTCTTAATAACTATTTGTACATGACAAAATATTGATATTTAGGTTGGTGAGCCCCATGTAGGATAAGGAAAGGTTAACAAAATTTATAAAAGCCATCACCATGATGCAACTTGCATTCAGCCCATGTACAAGAATGCAACAACAACAAAACTATGGGAGAATTTTACTATGCCGTTAGGCATGACCGCCGACAGTAGGGGGTCGTTGTTTCCTTATAATTACTCAGTCATGGCATTACCATATATTTCACTCCTGATGCACAAAGTACTATTTGTTCACTGCTAACTACCATACCTTCTTTCGATTATCTGAATGTACAAATAAGTTCATAACTATCCAACACTGTTTGAAACAGGACAAAAAAAACTGGGCTACTCAGTACATACAAAATTACATTCAAATGAAAAACATTATATCCACACCATAAATTTCTTCTTTTCCATTAGTCAATTGTATCTGATACTTTCCCAAAATATGATCTGCGAACCTCACAGGAACTATATACTTGATCATTCATAACATAGAAATGATAATGAAACACGATTTTTATATCTATGTCCATTCTGACGTAACAACATACAAAGCTTTGCCCACAATGGACATCACAAATATTGCTGCAGGCGTTGACACGCCTCACTCATTTGAAATATGCTTTTCCATTAATGTACACTCCGTCTTTTGATCTTGGTAACCTCTCTTATGATCTGGATTGGTTCACATCCTTCAATCTCTCACTACAATTCAGTGCACACAAATCTCTCATCTAACATGTTTAGGGAATCTTCAAATTACATTCTCATTAGTGGTCACTTAATCTAAGCATCTCTGAAAAAGCATGAACACCAGCTACAAGTTTCTAATTGTTCCAGTCCTACAACTTACATCTGCTCTTACAGGCATGCACCTCCACTCTTCTACTCTAGCAGGCAATTACCTCTGCTTCTACAATGGCAGGCACTTACCTCTGTTGCTCAAATATTACAGCTGTTCTATAACAACAGGCGCTTCACACCCGACAATAAAAACTTGCTTTCCAGCCATGACTGATATTTTCATTTCAGGAATCCCTCTCGAGACTTCAAAACTTCCTCTTCACAACTCAATCAGTCTGTCTCACAAAATGAAAAATGTAGAACATCCCACTTTTCACAACATGTATCAGATATCAAGACAACAAATAATCATATCATTTTCTGTTATTTTCTAGGATAAAAAATAGCAACTACTGAACAATAAACAACAGAGATAAAATAATTCAAACTGACTGTAGATGTTTCAGATACCTCAGACAGTTATTCTCCAGACTCTCACACATCAATTGACCCTCAGTAGTTCTTAAGATCGGCCACACAATGTATGGTACAAGATTTTTTCGTGTGAAGCGTCCCTACCTCAGCCACATTTTAGTGGCTAATTCTATGGACCTGAAATCGTCCACTGTATATGTTAAAAATTTTTTCTACATAAGTAATGTGCCTTAACCAAGCTCTTGTTACCTTCTTCCATGTGTATGACACGAAACCCGCCTTTCTGACGGTTTTTATAGCTCTGTGATGCTCACTGTATATGTTCAATTACCAAGCGAATAATTTCGGCTTGCCTAGCTAACTAACTAATTCATTGACCTTATCAGCATCTTACAAGTTTCTTCATTATGCTTACTGCCAGATTTGATGCGGAGTGGTATCAAGATGCATTAATTGTTGCAATCTTGTTTTGTATCCATCTTCGTGATCAGAACTGAGGTCCATTATCTGATGTGACCTTGCACACTTTTCAACTTATCTTAGAAAGCACTCGACAAATATATAAATAACTTATGAGAATGTAGCCAGGAGACATCGTTGACAACCAGTATCCCCACCACACAAAACACACACACACACACAACCCACCCCACTGCCCCCCCCCCGCCCACACACACACACACACACACACACACACACACACACACACACACACACACACACACACACATATATATATATATATATATATATGTGTGTGTGTGTGTGTGTGTGTGTGTGTGTGTGTGTGTGTGTGCGTGCGTGTGGGGGGGGGGGGGCGAGTGGGTTAGGTTGTGTGTGTGTGTGTTTTTTGTGTGGTGGGGATACTGGTTGTCAACGATGTCTCCTGGCTACATTCTCATAAGTTATTTATATATTTGTATTTATATACTAGTGCTCTCACACAATCATAGATGACTGACATCAAAAGTTATCGATAGTGAAAACTAATGATAAATGAATGTGGTAGCATTAACTCCGTTCATCTGTTTTTCTTCAAAGGGACAGAACAAGATTCCATACAGAATTTAAGCAAGAAGCTCCATCTTTATTTGTAAGATTACTTCTAATTTAATTCCAAGTGCTTCCTTTACAACACATTCCCAATAACTGGAAGTGCATGCCAAAATCTCCGTGTTGTTATATTCCATAGGATGCCTGGTGCCAAGATATAGGATGCCTTGTGCCAAGATAATGTTCTGCAATATCGGATTTGCTAAACTGTTGTGTGTGTGTGATGCTTTTGCTCAGTACACTAGTCGTCGACAGTCCTGAGAGTCTGACATATATATGACAGGCCACAACTGCAAGGAATACAGTAGACACCACATTAAACAAACCAAGATCATAACTTACAGGGCCTAATAGGACCCTAGTCTTGGATGGGGTCTAAAATTACTTTTCACATATTTCTGCAAAAAACGACCAATCCTGTCAGAAACACTCCCTGCATACGGTAAAAAGGCCATTAGACTGTGATCCACCTTGGTTTTATCATCATTCACCTGGGGCATGGTTGGTCGACAGCGCAATGCACATCTGTTCTGTCTTTCTCTATAACCATTCTGATGAAAGGTGAGCACAAGATGCGCAAACTCAGCTGACAGACTCTCAAGGTCCAAGATGACGTGGGCATTATGAACCAAGGTATGAAGTACCCATTCATGCTGAGCCAGATGGTGACAAGTATCACTCTGTATATACAAGTCAGTGTGATCAGGCTTCCTATAAAAGCATCTTCCAGGATGCTGTCAGGTTTCTGCCTGACAAACACATCAAGGAAGGAAAGGCAACCAACATATTCCACCTCCATTATGAAACAAATATTCAGGTGGATTGAATTTGGGTGTTCTAAAGAGTCGTTCAAACTGTCACTCTCATGAGGCAAAACAACAAAAGTATTGCCTACACATCTAAAAAAAAGCCATCCATGTTACAGAGCTGCCACTACACGTATAGTATAAACAAATTTACAATAATATGTGACAATGCGCTTCCAATCATAGCTCCCTCTGTGTGTTCATATTAGCTGCTCTTGTAGTTGTCGCCAGCCAGCTCAGCGTTAAAGGATACTTGGTACCTTAGTTCACACGGTCAACGTCATCTTGCATCCTGAGAGTTTGTCAGCTGAGTTAGCCATCTTGAGGTCACCGTTCATCAGAATGGTTATAGTGAAAGACGGATCAGATGTGTATTGCTCTAACGACCAGCCTTGCTCCAGGTGAGTGATGATAGAAAGGCTGTTAGAGTGTGATGCCATATCACATCATCCAGTGGCATCACACTCAAACGGTCTTTTTACCTTATGAAGGGGCCATTTCCTACAGGATGCTCGTATTTTGCGGAAAAATTAAGTAAAAAGAATTTTTAGACCACCATCTAAGACTAGGGTCCTTTTAGGCTCTGTAAAGGATGATCTTGGTTTGTGTAATGTGAGTGTCTACTGTATTCCTTGCAACTGTGGCATATGCCATACGTTGGTTGAATGTAAGGGCTGTACAGGGCCACTGTACTGAGCATAAGAATCACACACACTTAGCAAATCTGCTGTTGGAGTACATTGTCTTGGCACTAGTCATCCTACGGAATAATATGCCAAGCAGATTCTGGCATACACTCTCAGCGATTAGGATAAGGTTGTTAAGGAAGAACTTTAAATTCGGAAGTGGCCTTATAAAGAGAGATGAAGGTTCTTGCTTAAATTTTGCATGGAATCCTGCTTGTTTCCTTGTAAGAAAACAGATGGATATAGTTTCTGCTACCTCACCCTCTGGTAATTAATTTTCGTTATTGATAACTTCTGATGTCGCTCATCTTTGGTTGTGTGATGGTGCTGGTGTCTACTGTGTGTGTGTGTGTGTGCTTTGTGTGTGTTGGTGTGTGTGTGTGTGTGTGTGTGTTCTATCGTTCCAGAGTTTCTCCTCTGAAAACTGATTTTTTAAATTCATTTGCATTGCACTTACTTGCTGCTGTTTTGCCTCAAAATGAGAGGGTGTGCACCTATCTAAATATCAACGGTTGTCAATGATGTCACCCAAGAGCTGTTTTCCTGTAAGTTATTTGAGCACTGTGTACGCCATAAGAAACTCAAGCCTCACACTCTACAAATGCTTTACATACCGCCTTTGCAGTAACTCTGCATAAAGGTCCAAAGGTCAAATACTTCAATATTAATTCCGCTGTCATCAGTATGTGCTAGATACGTAACCTTGTCCTCAGAAGGGGGACAAAAGGGGGCTGAAGAGATCTGTTGCACCAAATTCTCGAAGTCCCACAGGTGTACTAGGAAACTGTGGAAATGGTTCAAATGGCTCTGAGCACTATGGGACTTAACTTCTGAAGTCATCAGTCCCCTAGAACTTAGAACTACTTAAACCTAACTAATCTAAGGACATCACACACATCCATGTCCGAGGCAGGATTCGAACCTGCGACTGTAGCGGTCGCGCGGTTCCAGACTGTAGCGCCTAGAACCGCTCGGCCACCCCGGCCGGCGGGAAGCAGTTGACATCTAGACACCGAGTCTAGGCCAAGAAAGGCACATACTTGTCGTTTTGCCTTTCGTATTCCACACAGTCTGGCGCTACTCCAAATCAGGACAAATTCCTTATGAAGACGACCACTTATCCAACGAAATTAACCTCTGAGCGCCAAAACTCTGATATTGTTAGATTCACTATCACTCCATGATCTCTGAACGCCTGCAGTAGACAGTTTAGAGGTTCGTTATGCTCTCAGCAAACTTTCTCTGCAATCAAGACATTGCCTACATACAACATCACTTTTTTCCTCGGTACTTCTGGAATTACCAAGTACAAAGCCCTAATAAACGCAGCTGATGACACATTCAGCCTGAACGGTAACTTCTTAAAATTCTAACAATGGGCATAAGAGTGGAATGCTTACATTGCTAGCACTCCAGCTGTAGTTCCGCCTGCAAATAACTTGCACCAAAGTCCACTGAGGCGAGTATCTTTACCTCGTGGAAGCGCTGTAGCAGCTCTCCTAGCATTTCAGGATGGCTCATCTCTGGTTCTACAATTGTACTGACTTGTCACGAGTTAAGTATCAAGTGTAGTGACCAATCTTTCTTTGGCACACACAATAGATTTCTGTATGAGTTAGTCACTGTTTCGATCGTTCCCTGTGCATCCACAGTCAATATAAATTCCTCAGTCCTCTCTTTATGTATTAATCGGATGGTATATAGCCACGAAAAGAAATTCAGGTGTTACTCGATCTTGAAATGGTACACAAATTTCTGATGTTATTTAGAGTGTCAGAGAATACATGCTTATGTGACACTAAAATGTTAAGAGGTGGATTACTTGCTTCAATTCATTCTATATGGCCTATTTCATCATTTATCGTACTACTGTTTGCATCCCATATCAGATACTCTGTTCAGTATGCAATAACAAATCACACTGAACAGTCTTTTTCAGAGTGTCTTTTTCCATCCAGTACTAGATACATAGCTTGATCGTGTTACCCTTAACAAATGCTAGACGAACTTCTCGTAAAAATTTATGATCATTTGGTACTGGTTTGGTGAGAGACGAAATTTGCCCACATTGCATGTCACTGGAAAAAAAATCGATGCTAGCCTGACTTTTTGCTTCTACTATATTCCCTGTCAATGCACATCTAACGTCTGTCTTGTGCAATGGTAATTTAGACCACACTTTTTCCTGTAGACAAGTCTCAAAAACACTGTCACCACAGAGATCTGGGTTCCTGTGTCGATGACATAATGTATTTCCTCATTAGCAATCATAATCCTAAGTACTGGGTTTCCAGAAACCTCCACGTCATCTTCTTCTTCAATAGAAATGTCCTTATCTCTTCAAATTTCAAAATAACGGCAGAGGTCCTATTTTGGTATGTACATTGTTCTCTAGTCTATATACTTCCAGTCAATTTGTCAAGTTACTGACTTCGCCACACTTGGGGCACTATTTGGCCGATAAATGGTTTGCACTTCTATGGTTTCTAGTGATGGATCAGAACTCAGCACTCTCATTCCTACCCAAGTCATACTTGCCATTATAGCGATTTCTCAAGGACCAGTGACCTCCGCTATGATTGGTATAGTGTGGCCAGCGTCTTGAGTCTTCCAATTGGTGGCCTGAATGGGGATTATTTCTCGCTTGTTGCACCAGTACTCGTACATCACGATCACAGTCATAATCCGACTCCTGTCAAAAACACTGAAAAGCTCTTACATAATGTTTCTTCCAGTTGTGACGATTTCTTGCCATAGTTTGTGCGAAAGCTTGCTTAGAAATATTCTCACCAACTCCATTACGTCGTATGGTGCTTCAAGGTACTGATTTTCTTTTACAGTTTCGTTAAAGAACAAAACTGAATTTCTGTTTCTTAAATCATTATAAGCCTGTATCACCAACATACTCAGTTGTACCTGGTCCTCAGTGGTTTTGGATCAGAAATTAGAAATGCCCATTTGAACTGCGGGTATATTTTATAATCGTCAATTAGCAATCACTCTCCATGTGACTGCCTCTTCCCTCAAATGTCCACACACGAAATTCATCTTCAATAGTGGAATCCATGACATGTGCAATGCCGCTTCAAATTGAACTATCCATGTACATGGGTGCTGATCATTCGCGGGATCAGGGGAAAGTGTGTATTTTTGGATTGAAACAAAGTGTTGCCTGCTCTTCATCTCTGTCAGTCGTCATCTCAGACCAGCTCAGTTTAGCACACATGAGTGTGTCATGGACTCTACACAATCTTTCACATAATTCCTCTGACTCAATGCATATACATTTGTTTCCTGTGCTAATTCATCATTCATGTCACTACTAATTTTCTTATGGATCGTAAACCGTCGAAGCTCAAATAACGCTTGTCCGTCCCTCAGATTTATTTCGTCCTGACTTTTGCTTGAACCACGATAAAAATTGAATTTAGACACTGCAGCTGATCTTGACTGGCAGGTGCGATCAGAGTCCTAATCACTGCAGTGCGAAAGTTGCTCAACTGTGGTGGCAAGCATCTCTAACCTTTTTGCAACTAATCCTACTTCTTGCCCCACTGTTTTTGTATGTCATTATACCGCAACACTTGTTATACATTGTGTACAATTTCTGTCTTTCCTTTGTTAGTTTTGTCATCACTTCTTGTACTTGCATGCAACCAAATGGTAAAATGTTACTTTGCAGCACTAGTTCCCCTTCCAGAACCATCGCCCAGAAACAACAAAACACACACAATTATAGTACTGTGATATTGGCAAGAGATCTTCGTTCAAAGATGGTAGGATATGGATATTCTCGGGAATGCAATAAGCTCTGAACATGGCAGCACACAACAGCCATAAGAGTCAGAAAAGAATATACTACGGGAGGAGGTTATACAGGATTTGCATGCCACCATGCACTATTATTAGCCTGGATCTCAAGGGAAACAAGAAGCTAAGTCCACTTTGCAGACTAAAATTCTAATAATTCCAATAATTTTCTCTGACTTGTAAGTATTCATTCGGAAAGGTAAATTAAGTTGGATACGATTGTATGTTCCCATTGCGGGTGCACCATAACTTCAAAGTCAGCCCGTCAAAAATCCCTTAAAACTGTTAAAATTCCTAAAATTCGGCACACACAAATTTAGAGCATATGTCAAGGTATTCGTTCCATTCAGCAAGAGAATCAATTATTGATTTTTAGGATGATAATTTTATGCAGAGCAAAAAAAGCGAAGTAGATTTTCACATCACATGATACTAAAGAGCATTAATGCTGCTGGTTGTTAACTTAAGTAAAAACGAGAATTACTCACATCGAAAAGCAACATGGTTTCGATCTTTAATTTCTTTCAGCACTACCGTGAAGAGTAGGAGAAATTTCTGAACAGAATCAGGGCTAAGGACGAGACATGGGTGCTGAACGTAGTAAAGTATGAAACTAAGGAACACTCGGAACAGTGTATGTAGACTCATTCTTGCAATAAGTCCAAAAATGTAATCAGATGCTGTCAAACAGCAAGTGATGGCTCAGTTTTTTGGGATTGCAAAGTAATTTTGACGAAATATTTCATGAGAGCAATACGTAAGAACACTGACGTCACAGGTTTCTTGTGTGACATTTATGAAACTCCGAAGTTCAATCAAAAACAAAATCATTACCGAAGAATTTTTTTCTCCTTCACAACAATGCGTGACCCCATCCTGCGAAAATAATGAAGGAAAAACTCCGTTTGTTCGGATGAGAGATATTTCAAGATTCTCCTTGTAGTCTGGGACTTGGCAAGATGTTACTCTTCTTCAAGATGAATCCCAGACTGGCTACTAAACACTTCACGACCGACGATGAGCTGAAGCTTGCTGTTAACAATTCGCTGAAGCACAAGGCGGAATCATTCTTTGACGAAAGGATACAGAAACTGGAGTTACGGTATGACATGTGTTTGAATTTGCATGGCGACCTTTTGCAGAAGTACTGTCAACAGGTAAGTACAGACTGTATATTTAAAAAATTATTTCCACTGCCTGACAAAAAAAGAAGCTCCCAGAAGAGGAGGGGGAAACGAAATGAAACTTCATGGGTACAGAGGGTTTGTACTATTATTTCACCAATATCAAAATCGAATCGAATTAATAAAGAACTTCTTAGCATCGGCTCACTCGTCAATATGATACTGCACCGCTTTGGCCTGAACGCATGCACAGATTCGGTCGGGAAGGGTGTAGTAAGGCCGTTGTGTCTTCTCCTGGGCAAGCTGGCACACAACTGTTGTTAACTGGTCCTCCATATCCGAATACTGGTACTGGGAAGAAATTTACGTCCGAGCTGGTCCCATAAATGGTTCACTGGAGACAGATATGGGGATCTTTCTGTCCACGGGAGCACCTCACCATCGTGCAGACTGTTCATAGACTCACGTACCATGTGTGGTTGAGCACTGTCCTGTTGGAAAAAGGCGCTAGGACACTGTCGCGTGAGAGGTAACACATTAGAATGCAGGATGTCCGTGACGTACCGTTGTGCCGACAAATTTCCCTCAATTTCTACCAGGTGCGACCTTAAGTCATGCCTGATGGCTCCCCGCACCCTGACGCCAGCACTAACACCGCTGTTTGTCCAAAACATTGGAAGAATGGGACCTCTCCCCACGTCGCCGCCATATTCACCGACGTTGGTCACCCGTGATTCTAGCTGAACACAATGCAATGTCATTCATCAGCAGTCCATGCTTCACTGTCGCAGCACCACTCAAACGCAGCCGTTTGTTTTGCAGTGTTAATGGCTGCCTGCGCATGGGGCAGCATTTCTTTAGGTCGGTTGTTGCTAGTCTCCAATGAATGGTTCTGTATAACACAGAATGTTGCAGGAGATCGATTGCTTGTTCCCGGATGGCAGGAACAGACGTGAAGGAGTTGGGATGTGCTTGGTGCACAATACAGCGATCCTCCCTTCTGGTGGTTAGACATGGTCGACCGGAACCTTGACGACGACTATACTGGCTCTCACGTTCCCATGCAATCCAGCATGGGGCCACGTCCCATCCGAATGCCTACAAATTCGGCTACTGCACGATTCGACCAGCTGGCCAACAATACTCACAACGAGACCCCCTTTCAAATTCCGTCATGGGCTGATAAATGCTGTCTCACATGAGTACGCAGCATTTTCGTGTCCTCCACAATGATCGCACGATATCTTTCGCTGTTCACGTCCCTTGTATACCCCACCAGGCCTGGTAATAACTACAAACACGAATAACACTAATGCTCTTTGGTGGCCGTTCTGTCCCAAAGAGAAGTGCAACTCTAACCATCTCCTTACCCACCTATGGTTTGTACGTGAAAAATGTTACACTGACGTCCGACCATGTCTTCTGGGTGCTTCACTCTTTTGTCAGGAAGTGTCCTTTTTATTTTTATTTCGTAATAGCCAATTGGAGGGCAATTTATGATTAATCCTCGTATAATCAACACATGATAAAGAACTCTGTAAAAATTAACAATGAAGTCACAGTCTATTGTATTTAGAGCAGATGTAGGCGACTGGATGCCGGAAAAGAAATAAACAGTACGGGAGAATTTTGTACCTTGGAACTCTTTTCAGACATTTGCATATGGAAGTTTAACTTCTTTTCTTATTCCATTTGTAAACGATAGCAGTCACTTCTTGTCTGCTGCAGGTTTTTTATGGAATTACAAAAATTACTTTGAAAAAATAAGATTTTTCTAAATGTAATAAAGTATTCTAAGTTGGCCACAAGAAACAAAGCCGGTTAACTGCCTCGTTCTATTGGTCTCTGTCGCTAGGCATGCCCTTGTTGGCTCCCAGAGTCTCCAGGACTTCCTTAACTCCATTCTTCGACCTCCGTTCTGTTCTGACAATGGGTCTCGTTCTAAACATACAATTTTCTGACGCAGGTAAAAAGATGTTTATTAACACCTTGTTCTCTCTATCTTCTTGCTCATGGCCATGTTTCAGCCCCCATGAGTTACACAGTAATTGCCTTGTATATACATGTGGAGTTTTTTCTTCTTGGTAATTTGTCGCTGAGTAGTTTGCCCATTGAAAATAGACACCTCACTGCGGATTTCGTCACATTCATTCTCCCTTCCTCCATGCTGACATTAGTTCTACATATTTGAAGCGCCTATTCTTCTTAACTTCTAACTGCTGTGCCAGTGTTCCCTCCGTTTTCTCTTCACTGTTTCTCGTTACCATCATACGTTCTAAATCTGACAACCGGTCAAGATAATACACGTTTTGTGCCTCCACTATTAGTAATTTAGTTTCTGCTATTAGTTCGTCTTCCTCCTGCGCTATAACAATAGTGATGACGCTTGTTTTAGGGCCTTTCCCATTCCATGTTAAGAACGCTGCGGCTGATGCAGGTTCCTTGGTTCACACCTGTCTCCACTGTAAAGCATGCCTTCAACACTCACTTTACATGTAGTTTTCTCAGTGCACATTCTGTTTAGCCTTATCTGTTTGAAAGGTATCCAACATTCTTCCATTATCTTCAACACGCTTTCTCTGTGGACTCTATCATAGGCTTTCTTGAAACCTTCACATATAAATAGACAGTATACCTTCATATCAGATTCCCACATCTTTTCAGTTACTTGTCTGAGAATCAATATTTGGCACGCCGTTGACATGACTCTGCCTGGTACTCTTCATCGTTTTCCTCCGTATGTGGTAATAGCCTTAGTAAACGTGCAAAAATCTTGTACGCGCTACATAATAATGATATACCCCTGGAATTCTCACGCTCGGTTCTGTTTCCTTTCTTGTATATTGGACATATTACTGCTTGTTGCCATTTCGTGGGCATTTTTCCAGTTTTCCAGTGCTTTTTTACATGCTCCTTCACCTTATTTCAGCAATTCAATTGTAATGATATCGATTCAATTGTTATGATATCGATTCAATTGTTATGACATCTTGGCTTATAACTTCAACCAGTTCCCTCATTTTAGGCTCCTCCACTTGCTATTTACGTTTGCAAATGGAAATTAAAGACGTTGCAGTCTAGAAAATTTTGTCAATGCTGGTTTTAATAGTCTGTTAGATTATTGCTCTATTACACACCGATAATCAGTAAGTGCAATCAAATTAAACAGAAGTATTACCAAAAATCGGTTTGGACGTTATATATTGAAGCTGCTGGAAACAAACACAAATGTCGAATTTCAAGACAGTAAAATTGTTAAAACAGTAAAGAAACCCAGTTCGTTTGCAAATATCAGATGTTCCATGGCAGAAGACCTCCTTCCGTTTAAAGGTACAGGACTCTGTAGGAGCAACGAAATGTGCCTTAACATTCCACGCATTATATAGGTAGTTTCAAAAAGATATAGAAATTTATCCGTCATAATATATTGCAGCTGAAGAATTACCAATATTATATAGCACTTAAATGTGCAGAACTCAAAATATTTACAAATGCTCCCCAAAAAACATCATATCTTACAACATTAAAAATAGTAAAAAACGCTGGAAACTGTTTATGGCGGTCTTTAGTACGCATTCGTTCATGTGATTCTAAAATCGGTCACTAGACCGAGGCACCGACCAGAAAACATGTGTTCCTCGGTACACAGTCCTCAAGGTACAACACTTTCCCCTACAGTAAAAAAACTATCTAGAATGCTTTTGGTAAACACATAGAATTACATAAACAATCATCAAATGTGTGTAGAACGAAAAGTTTTCTATTAGTGAGAGAAAGAGTAAATGAGAAAACCGATCGGAAATGAATGAGTGTTCTACGGGCTAGGAAATGCTGGAAAACAAATACCTGAATCAGAAAATAGGTTGGAGTAGAAGATATAATTACGACTGTTAAGGAATGTTATATCGATGTATTAGTAGCCAAGACCCAAGGAAGATCTTGGTCTCAGAGGTGTGAGACGACGATCTAATGGAAGGTGGGAAGATGACATTAGGAAACGTGCAGGAGCGACAAGGATGTGTATGCCGAAAATCGCAGTGCATGGGAAGTCTGGAAGAAGCCTTCACCTAACAGAAGGTGTCGAATGACTACCCGATGAACAAGTACAGTCAGAAAGAAGGCAATAAATTCCAGATCGACTTACATGGCTTTCCACTATCCCACAACAATTCATTAAATAACTTTCTGTAGTATAGCCCCCTTACCTTGGTATTACAGCAAATCTATCGTCATATGTTGTACTATACAAATACTGTACGCACTGGATGAATCTCTTCTGAGTTCTTTCACTACATCAAGGACATATTTAAACTTGGCAATAATTATCGCGACTCTTAATAAGCGACACTGATAAGTATAGTAAAGAACCAATCACCAAACCCTGTAAAAAAGATGAGTTTCGATGTTTCCATTATGTAAATGTTTGTATAGAGTACTTTCCTTTTCATTACACCCTAGCAGTAAGTATAAAAATTACGATTATCAAGTATTCTGAGAAACATGCGTCTACTTCCACAAACTGCCTGCGAATGATACAGATCCATTGAAACTGCAAGCGACTGTTCCATCGAACGCATGTAGCACGCTCGGAATTACCGACCGTAAATAAAATTCATTTGCTGTTGAACTTAACGAATCCAAATACTCTTTCAGACTGTTAGCTACATTCCGACCAAGAACCGACAGCGACTTTTTGCGAGACGACGTGCTCGTGCCTAAACATCGAAATAGCGCAACAACTGTCATCGATAATGACATTGGTTTTGTTACTAAGTTAAAACAGTTCACTGATTTTTTACAAAGAAATACGATTCATTTCCTCACAGTCGACTATTAAATGCTGCAGTATTAAACTTTTCATATGGAAATATTACGATGACAATAATATTAATGATTATAATAAAACAAAATTAGCGTTAAAGTAACTACAAAACAGATGTAGATTATCTCTATTAAAATAAAAGAACAAATTTACTGTAACGACATCAGGAACTACCTTTCCCATGTACTGTTATCAACTGTAGGCGACAAATGGCTCTGAGCACTATGGGACTTAACATCTGTGGTCATCAGTCCCCTAGAACTTAGAACTACTTAAACCTAACTAACCTAAGGACATCACACACATCCATGCCCGAGGCAGGATTCGAACCTGTGACCGTAGCGATCTCGCGGTTCCAGACTGAAGCGCCTAGAACCGCACGGCCACACAGGCCGGCTGTAGGCGATAACCACTCCACGGAAATAACTCGTTAAATGCATTCCCCGTCATAAACAGTGCATAAGTAGTCAACTGCCGTCATTTCATAGGAACTGTACTTAGGTGTCTGGCAGCTACCGAATATATTCTCCAGCAGATTTTCTCCATTTCTAAGGCATCTGATGTTCCTGAAGCGCTTACTTATTGTAAGGTGTCTGGCAGCTACCGAATATATTCTCCAGCAGATTTTTTCCATTCCGCCGGCCGTTGTGGCCTAGCAGTTCTAGGCGCTACAGACTGGTAACCGCGCGGCCGCTACGGTCGCAGGTTCGAATCCTGCCTCGGGCATGGATGTGTGTGATGTCCTTAGGTTAGTTAGGTTTAAGTAGTTCTAAGTTCTAGGGGACTGATGACCTCAGAAGTTAAGTCCCATAGTGCTCAGAGCCATTTGAACCATTTTTTTTCCATTCCTAAGGCATCTGATGTTCCTGAAGTGCTTACCTATTGTAAATTTGGGCGTACTTCGTACGGAAGCATGTCCTCCCTGGCGCTAGTTTTGATGTTGTAATTAGTATCTATGTTTACGTCATCTCACAACCAGCTCGAGTAATGTAGTAAGTGCTTGCTTTAGTAGCTGCTTCTTCATTTTGTTTTTACTCGCACAACACCCAAGCAATGGGAAACACTGAAATAAAATAAGAAAAACATACATTATGACATACAGAGCTTCACGACCACCTTCCTTGAAATGTTGGGGACCTTGTACTGTCATAATGGCACCCGGCTCATCCGAAACAGTAGACAAAAACTGAAAGGAAATCTGTCGATGTAAAAGACTGCCATCAAATGTACTCGCAGACTGCGATACGGTACCACCACAGCTATACAGTTTACTGAGAACAAATGAAAATTTGTGCCTGACCCGGATTTCCCGCTTTACGCGAGCGGTCGCCTTAACCGCTTTGACTATCCGAGCACGTTCTCCGGACTACCCCAAACTTACATGTCGCAATGTCTACTTCGCTTAGTGCTCGCAGAATTATGTGATTCCCGAACAGTGAGAGACTTATGCTTATCCATTACGGATATTTTAGAACCGTGACTGTATATTAAATGTAAATAAGTTATACACAACTGCAACCAGTTAGACTTATTTAGATTGACCGGCAGGTTGCCTTGGCTTGGGCTGAAATATGTTAGTGCAGTGCCTGTATTCGACAGTGTCTGTAAAGTTCGATGCAATGTTCCTTCGGACATACATGCAGAAATGTCAACATTGCTCTTGCTAGCACATAGACCCGACAGTAAATTAGTGTAAGATAGAGAGTATTCTTATTTGGATACCATCATTGTACAACATCAAGAACGTCTGATGCTGTAGTAAGGGAAGACATCGAAAGAAACAGATGACGAAAAACAATAAGAATAGTTGTAAATTCCGCCCGCACACAATCTACCACTTTCCTATATGTAGAGTTCTTTCTGGAGATATAATGGATGTAAGTCACCTGTGGCTGAACTTGCGTATAGCGGGGATAGAAAGTAGTATGACATATCAACGAAAGGAACACGTGCAGATACAAGGTTATGTCAGAGAGAGGAATGTCTAAGGAATTCTTCTCCTTGCCAGCTAACTGGCACCGTTATACAGCAGTACATATTTTTTACCATTAAAGGTTGTGAATTTGTTTCTAAATAAATCATCTACGACTGCATATGATACTTCGGAAAATGCTCCCTTTTATTCTGACATGTCAGGTGACACAGCTTTTAAAGCAGTGGAGTGATATTTGAAAAAATGACTGGATTTCTACGGATTTCTCAAAATCACCTCCGGAAAATATCTAGATCGGTAAGAAGGTCTATATTCTACATTTGTAAGTAGGCCGACTCCAGTTACCGTTAGATCTACAGGATAATTGCCGACAACTTTTTATTTATTTTCTTTTTCTAAGTATTTTAAAACATCGTAAAACGGTAGCTGGGTGAGATATTGGTAAGGATCTAGATTTTGAAGCGAAATTTGGAAGTGTCGAGATTTTGAAGCAGGAAACACGTGAGTAAAAAGTACACATCGCGTGCAACGTATTATTGCAATGTATTACACAAGTCTCCATATTTACGCTCAATAACAAGAACCGTTTCCTGATAAATATTTAAAAAATGTATAGGTAATAAAACCCTGCTCATATGGTTTCCCACTAGAGTGGAGTAATGTATAACTATATTGCAGTTTGTGGTACAAAGTGCCTAATATTAGCGGAACATCACTGAAACGCTAAGTTTACGAAAGCAAGCTGTGAAAGTAAGCCATTTACTGTAGCTGCTGAAGAACATTCATACTTACAAAACGCATCAGTTTATTGCAATTGGTCACCAATGCGATAATTTGCGTTCCACAAAATTCCAAAGCCCTGAAGCCACATAGCTAGTATGAAGAGCCACACAGGCAAACGTATGAAATAATAATATAAAGATACAAGGCGTCCCAAAAACACCAAAAACTTTAAGAACAAGTTCCTTTTACGGGAATAAGCAAAAAAGGTGTAGTAAACATGGGTCTAAAATGCATACTTTAAGAGCTATGAGCACTTTTTCATCTTCGCTAGTGTGAAATATCTCACCTATTGAAAAAATTCTCGTAGCTCTTAAGATATGCATTTTAGAGCCCATGTTTACTGGAGATTTTTTGTTGTTTTGATCCGTACTATCTCCTTCCAAAATATGAAAAGCAAAGAGCTTTCAGCAGAAAAGGCGTGTTTCATAAAATCGAAGACGAACAAGTGCCTTTATCTCTTAATGTATGCGCTTTAGAGCCCTTGTTTACAAGACGTTTTTCTTGTTTTGGTGTAAGGAACCTGTCCTTAAGGTTTGTCACGATTTTGGGACACCTTATATTCATATCAACAAGATACGATTGCCAGTTTAACAAATATAATGTATCCGTATTGTCTTACGCAAATCTCTGGCCGCACAAGAGCTTGAAGTTCAAATATTGGCACACAATCCGTATTGTCTTACGCAAATCTCTGGCCGCACAAGAGCTTGAAGTTCAAATATTGGCACACAGTGCGCTCCATGGACTATACAACTGAAGTAACAAAAGTTACAGAAGCAGACTAAATTAGCTGCAAGAGATAACTAACTAACTGGCTCGGTGATGATATCTCCCTACGTTTAAATATAAAACCATATAAGTCTCCGTGCAATTCACTTCAAGTGTCTTAAACTAGGTCTTTAAATCTACTCTACTGCATAAAGTTGTTACCAAAAATCCCGAAAAGTGCTTCACTGATTTGCATTAGGTTTTTAAACAGTGCTATAATAAACCTTCGGACGAACATCAGCTACATAATTTTAAATATATATGATAGATAAATAGATATTTAAAAATCTATACTAGTATACAGAGCGTCTCTCCTAAGAGAGCGTCTCTCCTAAGAGCCATCAGGCATATTTTCTTTGGTGTTTCTCCAGAGATTTTCAATTTTGTTTTTGCAATGTGTAGCTGGAATCAGCCCAAACAGATACTACACATCACATCTTTCATACGACGCCCAGCGTGGATGGAGCGCAATGGTTTGTTTCTCCTTACCAACAAAACGATTTCTAAATCGTAATTTTACGTGCCTGTTGAATAGAGTGGTCCCAATTAGTTTAGTGCGATATTCGTTTCACCGATATGTGTTAACAGGGACAGTGAAACACGAAGAATTACCAGCACCGCCCCGGCCCGTGCTGACTGCTACCGCCGTGCAGAAGCGCTGCTCGGTCGCTGCTGGAGTATTGACTATTATTCGGCTTTAATTGGGACCGCTCTATCCAACAGGCACGTAAAATTACAATTTAGAAATCGTTTTGTTTGTAATGGGAAACAAACCGACGGTTTCCGTCGACGCTGGGCGTCGTAGGTGAGACGTGATCAAAGGGATCTGTTTGGGCTGACTTTAGATGAGCCTTGAAAAAACTAAACTGCAAATATCTGCCAAAACATAAGAGGAAATACACCTGACGACTCATAGTTGGGACATCTTACTCGATTTACTTCAAATTTTTAAATGATAGACTAACAAACTTTCAAACGAACATTGGCTGCATATTTTTTTAAACAACGTGTGCATGTTTTCTGTTCAAACCGACTGCGAGATAGAATATTCTGTGCTACGCTGTACTGGGAAAATGTGCGGTTTCGCTTTCTTGCTCGCAGTCAGTTTTATCCACGATAGCAGGGCACTGAGACCATTAGACAAGTCGTTTCTCCCTTGTATACAGTATTTTTTCTCCTATATCATTTTAATGAAAAATTGTATACACAACAATATGCCGCTTTGTTTTCTTCCTTGCAGTCCGTTTTAACAGAAAACAGGAAAGTTATATTTGTGGCTTGGGAGCTTATAATCGGAAAACTGCTAAGGAATATGAACTATCTGCAACTTTGTAATTCTACCCGTTTGCAGATTAAAACTATGCGAAATACTATCATTGAAGCTACTATCTTCACAGATCCAGCAGCAGGATACACATTTATTTTATGCAGCTTCAGTTCACAATCAACGTTTCGTTGGCAACAACAATAAATAAGGCTCAAGATCAGCCAGAGGGGAAGAGGAAATGGGCAGAGGACGGGGAGGGTGGGATTAGACATTGAGAGGGGAAAGGGGGAGGTGGACAGAGAGGGAGAAAATGAGGTGGAGAGATAGGGGGGAGGAGGAGATGGACAGAGAGAGGGTGGGGGGGGGCAGGTGGGGGGCAGAGAACGAGGAGGTGGACACAGAGAAGACAGAGGATGTGATGGGCAAGCGGGGCAAGGAGAAGACGTT
Source organism: Schistocerca cancellata (assembly GCF_023864275.1). NCBI lineage: Eukaryota > Metazoa > Arthropoda > Insecta > Orthoptera > Acrididae > Schistocerca > Schistocerca cancellata. The sequence continues at coordinate 768,725,963 of NC_064627.1, forward strand.
CAGGACGCATACCCAATTCCCTCTACACATTGAGCAATTGCGGAGCGTTGCCGGCTTCGCTAATGTGGATGTTAATTGAAGTTTGCAAAAGAGTCATTGCAGAAACTATGAAAACCTTTCACATAACAGCTTACACAAGCGCAGAACACGCTTATAATGATGTTGAGGATTTGATCGTTTGATCCTGAGTAGACAGCACTGCATTTACATTATCATTTATTTTTAAGTAGCTCGGAAGAGAGAGTATGTCACATTATTTTACTCTACCTGACCGGTTTGGGTTTATCCACGTTTAGAATTTTTCTATAGTTTGCATTTACCTTTTACGAAGGGGGGTTCTTGGTTAAGTTCGTGCATAGGGATATATGGTTGTTTCTTTTAGAAACACTCATTTTATTGTATAATCAAAGATTCTCTTTAACGTAGCCGACTAGTGTGTAATCTTATCTCTCTTCTTCTGTAAATTGAGATTTCATTATAAGTCTCAAGGTTGAAACTAGTTGTGAGCGTATAGAATAGTAGGACAAGATAATGCAGCACGGCTGCGACAGTAAATATAAACAAATTTTTATGTATCACACGATATTCATTCAACATGAGGACGTCGGATGATATTACTTGCTATAGCCTGTAATTTTTCTTTAAGTATATTTCACTTTATACGCTGGTACATGCTTAAAGTTGTCGAAGTTTCATATGTCACAATCTTCATCTCTCAACAAAGCTCAGAATATGGTAATTCATTTTTGACAGAAATAGCCATGTTGAAGGTGCGTTAGAACGCATACCTGCAGCGCGCTCATCAGAAAGATCAACAACCTAAAGCACAATACGGCCATCACAATTTCCTAAAAATTGATTCACGTCTGGAAAAATAACTATATATATCGATTAACAAAGTGAGTGAAGTCGGAGACCGGTGCATAGCCTAGCTAACTTCCTCAACGGATGAAGTCATATCCACAGTGTCCTAAATGTTTATTCTATAACACCACAGAAAAAATTTTTAAATTATCTTCCCGTCGTGATCATCTCGCGAGATATGTGTGAGAGGAAATTATGATCAACAGTACTTTCAACGTTCGCTGCTAAGAAAAACATTTTTAAATTTACCCATGACAGTGGACCGCTTTCTAATGGCCTGGGTCTTTCCGCCGCTAATCCTTAAGGAGCAAATAGTAGCAATGAAACTTTCTTCAGTTACATTTTTGATTCAGACCTGATACTTCCGTGACAAAACGCCACTGATACCGATTGCGGAAGCTTGTGTAAGTGAAAAAAGTGTTAAACATAATGAAAAGCAAACATTGCATTAGTTTCCGGCTCTTTCCCCATTCTTGCAATATTACTTGAAGTTAGGCCAAAGAGGACGTTAACTACAGTTAGCTGAAAACGAAAGATTCTTCCCAGTGTTGGTAATTGTGCTTAACGACTCCATCCTGTTAATTACGACGATGTTGCGATGGCTGTTCCAGCAAAACTAAAACAAGTCTCTAATTATGGCCGTGTTCCTTTATTTATGGAGGACGTTTTGCAAACCTATAGGTTCAAAAATGTTCGGTTGCCCAATAACGCGAGGTTATGAAAGAGTATTTATTGCGGAATGAACAGGCCGACCATGAATCATTCGCAAAGCGCATCCTGGACGTAAATCTAGCGTCGGCTGCTGGTAAGCGGCAGATCTCCCGGCGCCACGACGGGGCCTGCCAGTCGCCAAGCACGAATATTTGCATGCATGGAACACACGATTTGGAAGAAATTTTGTATTCCAAAAATACCAAACGTCTACAATTCTACATTGTCCACTGCTGTTGACTTTAATGATTTCATAAAGACCTGCGTCCACTTTGACTACATTAAAACTAACAGTTCGAGCCAAAACTCCGAAAAATAGCCCGATGCCGTCACACTTCTACCACCGAACATCGTTGTTGCCGCAGTACTTCACCCCATTACTCATTCCACTGTTTACTTTCAATATATTTCAAGGCAGACCAAAATGCAGTTATCCGAAAAGGTTGAATGGAATCATGAGGCCTCCGACAAACCATCATTTCAGGCTGGAAGATTTCGTTAGAGACGTGATTAGCGCTGTACTTAATTGAGCGCTTAGTATTTCATCTTTGACTGCTGCTAAATAACAGAGCTAGAATAGATAAACGATGGTCAGTCCGGATGCTTTACGTGAGCCAGCAAAAATTCATCGTACTAGTATGTGGTTTACTGGCATGCAGTCAGTTTACTTTTGTGGAAGGCAGTGCAATTTATTTGGAAGGTGACAGTGACTCTCCGCTCTATGTGCCATGTTGGTTGGAAATTATCCTTATTTGTTAACAAATGGGAATTCGCTTCGGCCAAAATTACATAGCCCCTTAATATGAAGCGAAATAGGCAGGGCATGAGAGAGATGGGACGTGCATGGTTCACCTATACTCTACACGACCCTGGCTGGCAATACGAGCACTAGCAGCTACGCTTCCACGGCTAGTCATCAGCTTAATGCGAACCGCTAAAATTACACTCGCACAGGCAGTGCTATGTTAAGCGGAGTGACCAGTGCTCAATAAACCACAAACAACTAACGCTAGTAGGAAACATCCCTGCTGTCAATCATTCCTTAGAATTGTCTACTACTAACATAGCCAGTTTTGAGAGTTAGGAGTCATTATTGTGGAGTATATTGAGTTAATGGCGCATAATCCTAATTTGGACTGCCTCGCACAATTGGCTGGTAGTCCTCAGAATATTAATAATGTGAAATTTCTGGACATCGTTGTCTGAAAGTTAGTGCTCGATGTAAATTTTAAGTGTTAAATATATGATAAAACCTGCTCTTTGACATATTTCTTATCTTTGCCCACTTTGATGGTATTTGCTATGTTCAATCTGATGGAAGAAAGGATTATCTATCATAGACTTGAACAGCGGGTGAGTAAATATTGTTCACTGTCACAACTTTTTAAATCGGGGACTCTAACCAGTATCTTTACCTTTAGCGTCTACAGAGCCCAAGTACGGGAGAAGTACATCCATACTGGTGTTTCACCTGGAATCGAGAAGTGTGCGTTTTACAACAGAACTATAAAGATAAGTAAAGAATACGAGACAAAACTGAGGCAGAAGGAACGTTTGTGAAGCACTGAAGGTCATGCACACGTGAATTTATACGTACGTTAACATATTTCAGTCGTGAAAATGGAATTGCTATAACAAAGTTTTCTTCCAATGTATTTATGCACAGATGTAATTTTATCATTCAAACGATTAGAAAACATTATTAAATTTACGTTGGATAGCATATTCTCCAGTTAAGTCTTCCTCTAGATTCAGCGAGGCGTGATTAACAGCTCTGTAATTGAAGTGTTTCTTAATACAAAAGCTGCCACGCTGCCACGTTAGATTTGTTGTTCCTGATAGAACCCATGGTTACTCTCCCACGACCAGCCACGTATCATACTTGTCTCAAACTGAAGCTGGGCGTGCTGCTAGGACTCCAATCCCACATACACATCTCTTTGAAATGCAAGCTTTACGAGATGTAATAACGCAAGGCTTTAGTAGACCTGTACAATGCCATACTGCGACGGCTAGGAGAGAGTAATCGTAAATATGGTGACGGTCCAACATTATGCTCAAATACTTCATGTATCTCTGTGCAGCGCTATTTCTCTTTTTTTGTGCTATAAGCCGTACTGTCACAAATTTCTGACTGTATTTACTTTTGTGCTATCCTTAAGTAACTACCAAACCTCATAGTTTAGAACTTCCCAATTGCAAAACATTTTAAAAAAAGAGAACTGTAAATATTTCCTTATTAACTTCATGTAGCCTAATGATTAACGAAACATCGATACTGACCGGAACGCAGCAGACCATGAGATGCGTTAATAGCGTAAGATCAGGGCTGATTCCATTTCTCTGATCTGCAAAATATTTAAAATATCCATTTTTTACTATAAATAAGTAAAAGCAAAATACAAAGAAAAACACAGTTCCACACGTTCTGATAAGATATTTTGAGTCGTTAGGTCAGATCGTCTTGCTTTTCAAATTTATTCGATGCTCGATGTTTCGATCCCTCTGCTGGGATCTTCTTCAGGATTTCATTGGCATTCCTGAATGGCTGCACACTGACGGAAAACAGAGTCGTGCTCATTTATAAAAAGTCATTTCCTCGTGTTTTTCGGAGAAGGCAAGTAACTGCCTAAAAATCTTCAGGCTGCTACTGGTACGTCGTCGTCGTTGGATAAATACCGAAGGAGCGGGTGAGTCCAAAATAACGTTGTGTGCCGTCTCGGCTGTTTTCTGGTAGTTATCTATGTTCCTCTTTCGCTACAGATCTGTGTTAGCGGGTATACACGAAGACGGAGGCCTGTAGAATTAATCTCTGTTGAAACTGTACTCATCCTTCGATATTTTCACTGCTTCATGGAATGTCTTAGTACAAAATATTACTGTCTCTACCTAGATTGCGAATATTCTTAAAATCCATATCCTGCCGCATTATTCGGGTTTTCCACAACCGTTGATTTGACATTTTGTCTTAAAGTGTACGGGGTTCGTGCTCTTTAACGCGTTCTTTGATTATCCTTGCAGTTTCGCCAATACATACTTTGCCACAACCACACATCACTTCAAATACTCCAGCAGTGTGGAGGAGGTCAGGCATGTGCGTCGTAGATCAAAAGATGTCTTATCTGGTGTTGACCGAGAAACGTAGTCCTTATATTACTCTTCAGAAACAGTCTGTCGAGACTATCGATTACTCTAGCCGCAAACAAAAACATTACAAAATATGCAGGAGGCTCCTCGGTCTTCTTGTTTCCACTTGTTTTCATTACCATAATTACCGCTTCAGACTTATTTATTGGGGACAACGCTACTAGCCCTCACTGTCCGTAACAGTGGCAACTTGCGAAAAGCTTACCGTTGCTCTCCGTCATGTTATGAGACACACCGAAATCTATACTGTGGAGAGCACTACGGTAAGTGCTTGTGCAGTGTCTGTTGCGAGCAGAAAGGAAGGAGGAAGATGAGCCGTGACATCAGTGTAAGAGATCTCTGAGACACTGGAGCAGTTCGAAAATTACGCTACAACCTCGTCTCTCTCGGACCGTTCAGAGACCTTCTGAGAACTACGGAAATGGACATTATCTCGCTCAAGGCACAGGTAGCATGTGGTACGGCCTAAGTGAACAACCGAAAGCAGATGATAGTACAGTAGGTTCCCACATTGTTCACTGGTGAGAGGCGGGTGAAAAATGAGGGGAATTATGTCATGAGGGGATCCTTCCTTTCTAAATAGTGCTATGTTGACAAGCGGGAAGCATCGCGTCATGTGATTCTCGACGCACTCATATTCTACCATGAGCATGAACAAAAGTGTACCGCGCTTCATCTGTCGAGCTAATCTCCTTCTGCACTTCGTGCATGCAATGGAGGTGTTCCAGCGTCCATGATAATTTCTTAGCTTAATGAATAGCAGAAGGTGGGGGTACACATACGAGGTATGGGTCTTTTAGCCCACAGTGAAGAGGTGATTTCTAATAGAACCGCTACTCACTAATCACCGTTGCTCCGCATTAAACTGGCGAGTGATTAACCCAAGCCGGCCACTGTGGCCGAGCGGTTCTAGGCGCTTCAATCCGTCACCGCGCTGCTGCTACGGTCGCAGGTTCGAATCCTGCCTCGGGCATGGATGTGTGTGATGTCCTTAGGTTAGTTAGGTTTAGGTAGTTCTAAGTCTAGGGGAATGATGACCTCCGATGTTAAGCCCCATAGTGCTTAGAGCCATCTGAACCATTTTTAGTTAGCCCAATTGTAACCCACCTACGTGCTTTCAAAATGCGCTACAATCCACAGTTCTGTGATATGCCGAACGATTCAATTCGCTGGGATGACAGGAGGCTCTCCGTTAGGGCACATCGTCTACCTTTATTTCGGTTGCAATTGAGTATGTAGCGGATTAGCAAATTCATTTTAAATGCACTACAAATGTTATATTATTTAGCTATGTGGATAAATTACTGCTGAAATCAACTTATATATATTAACAGGCCATAAGAAATGAAGTATGTTAAAAGGCAATTGTAATTTCAGTTATTACAAAGGTTGCAGAACTAAATCAAAGAAAAACGTGATAAGGGGCATCGGTAGCTGCGTGTGACAAATTGTGTTACATGTACACTTTGGTTCAGACATGTTGATGGTAGAACATGGGTGCGAAATATGTACAATGCATTAAGAAGTTTTATTGCGATACTCTGACATTTTCAATATTGTACTTCCGAAAGTTGTTACGTTACAATTTGTAGGTACAGAAGAGAATTGATCTAAAGACGAGATATAGAGGGTTAAGAAAGAAGAGAGTTAAAATGAACGAGAGCTAAGGGAAGAGTGTGTCACATGGGTAGGATACGTACAGAAAAATATTCGAAACGTGTAGTATGTACGAGCAACATGTACAATGATCTACAAATTCAGATAATTCTGAATGAAAACACATTCGAAATTCATTTTTATAATTAATATGGATCTGGGACTGCAAATACAGCGGCAGTAAATAAACTGAAGTTCAACTGAATATTTCTCTATTGAGAGGGTTTCGGTTACTGTAGATGACTCCCGAGTCATCTTTGGTAGACGTATTCGAACTCCGGATTGATTGCACTCTGTAGATCAGTGGAGACATGGAACTACTAGTGCTGCTGTTGACCTTTTTTTATCAACAATGAATATGCGACCAATGTCTACGTCAATAACGTGTCGTATTTGTTCCAACAACAACAACAAAAAACACAAGGAAAGCATATATTAAAATAGTATTTAACTAAATAAAATAAAAATTCGCCCTCTGTGCAACACAAGAATATTTTTAATTTCCGCGTTAGTTCGTCAGTGTTAATAGTATTACTAATCTTCCTTTTTTTCTCTTTCTTGTCCCTTTTTCCTGCATCGGCACAGGTTCGGAATGATTATCAACGCATTTCCCATGGTTAATATAAGGGGTAGCCGGATGCCCTTCCTGTCGCCACCCAGTGAACCCGCCCCCCCCCCCCCCCCGGGATGGAATGTGTGTACCCCAACTGTCTGCATGTGAAAGTGGAAGCTCGTGGTGTTTAGAAGATGTCCTTCAATTTTTTTTTCTAAATGTATGCGAATCGTAGAACTGAGACGGGACTTTGGTACCAACCCAATATTCACCTGGTGGGATGCAGAAAACCGCCTGAAAACTACGTCCACCGGAATACTGACTGTCGTCGTTAATCCACCAGACGGATTAGCTCGTGGACCGATGTACCTCGCTATCGCGGAAGCAGTACTTTAACATGTACGGCTATCTGGGCAGATAGTGTTGATAATATTACTAATACATAATACAGTAACATTCTTAAATAGCTACAACAAAAACTGCCTAGTAAATTATTTAAAAGCTGCCTAAGGACACAAATCTATAGAATTAATCCACGCTGATTCACCCGGCGTGCGAACAAATAATATTATTGACTAGTTGACCTAACTAAAGCTACAGAAGCAAAACGCCGCGTTACTGAAGCTATTCTAGGAAGTTTATTGCGACCAATGTATTCATAACTTTACTGCTTGAGTCAGTGGTAACATGTATCACAGAAATAAGACTGCAAATGCAAAGGTGCCTACGAACATAACAGAAGCATTTCATGTGAAGTTGGTGCTTTTTTGTTACACATCAGTTAACAGCTGCTTTTGAATAATATTGTAGTGCAGCTGCACTATCTACATTTTAAATATGGAAATGAAACCTTCCATTCTTCCACAGGACTGAACGGGAAGCCAATCAAGACTGATGTTGGGCACTGTCACAAGGAATGCTCCAGCACCAGCGATAGTTTAGAGCTCATCGATGAGGTAAGAAATATACCAAAAGGTGTAGTGTAGATAATTTTATCCTTTTGCGCAAAATTACTAACTGATTGCATAGTGGGTAATACATAAAATAGTAATTATGACTTAACAACATAAAAGTTAAGAAATAATCCAGCAATATCAGTAACAATGCTTAAAATCAACTGTTGCAGTATAGCGGGTAACGTGTAGCTAATTAGCGTCATGAAATGAAAATCACTGTTTTGAATATATTGCGTAGATTAAAGTGTTTAGCAAACAGACACTTACTGGGACGTCAAAACGGATCAAGAAACAGTGTGGTCCGGTGCATCGACCACTCCCGGACCTTCGAAACTGGTCAAGAAACACGTTTTCTTTTTTACAATCCTACATTACAGAAAGTCTACGATATCGGAAGTGCTGACCAGAAATGACAGATGTCTCCCACCACTAAACGACACCTAGACAGCTATTCGCCGCCGTCACGTTCTTTCGTGTAGATACTACAGAGATAAGGATGCGAGTCATTAGGCAACGGCTTTCGCATCCGCCTCCGGGTCAATGGCTTGTCCTGCAAATCTTGTCAGGCATTGCTGTTATGATGTGAGAAAAAGCAGGTCATGAGACCTAGAAAGAAGAAGGGAATTTATCCCGTCTGGACGGGCTGCCAGGTGCGGTGTCAGCGTAATCGTGAGTCACGAAAGGAGTGCTGTCTGGCTTACAGCAAACCGGCAAGACAGGCGAAAGCTCGACAGCTGTCAGATGGCAATCTGGACGTATCATCTGGTCCAGGTGGTCAGGTTGTTCGGTTCTATAGCTACGGTAATCTAGCGACGGTGGTGTGATTCACTTCAAGAAGCTCCTACTAAAACGGGACTCTCATACTTCAGGTCATAAAAAAATTTCCCAAAAAACTGTTTGCTGATCCCACTCAGTTCCTAAAAGCAATCAATATTAAACACTTCCATAGATTTTACTGCGTGATCTCAAGCACTTATTTTCCTCAAAGCAGACTTTTTTTAATAAGTTTTAAACTGTCTGCTGTGAGCTGTAGTATTATATTAATTTATTTCACGTCCTCTCTTACATCATTAGAAACTCAACACTGCCAAAGAACACAATACATGAGCCGCACACAGTATTAATACTAATAATAATAATAGTGGGGGCAATGAACATGCGGTGTTTAGAGTAAGTAGAGATTCTCAGTTCATTACCAGACAGCGCTGTAGGCCAGCAAACGGATGCACGCGATTCAACAGAAGGTTCCCGTGTTGTTTACTGGTGTAAAACCTAGCAGACGATTATTTCATCCCTTCTACATAGCCCCCAGACGAGAATATTTCGCCATCATTGGTCCCTGTCATCAGTAGCTCATTCTGCCGGTGGAGTTTTTCCCTGAACAGAGGTACAGCAGTTATCTTTAATCTCTCTTGAATGTATGTATAATGGCTTTCCAGAATCGCCAAATCAAATGGCTCAAATGGCTCTGAGCACTATGGGACTTAACATCTGAGGTCATCAGTCCCCTAGAACGTAGAACTATTTAAACCTAACTAACCTAAGGACATCACACACATACATGCCCGAGGCAGGATTTGAACTGGCGACCGTAGCAGTTGCGCGGTTCCGGACTGAAGCGCCTAGGACAGCTCGGCCACCGCGGCCGACTGAAATGATGATGATTAGGACAACACAACACCCAGTCCCTGGGCGTAGAAAAGCTCCGACCCAGCCGGGTATCGAACCCGGGCCCTTAGTATTGACATGCTGTAGCGCTGACCACTCATATACCGGGGGCGGACCCAGGATTGCCACTTTCTGTTTTCACTACGTGAAAAAATATTCTGCAATATAATCTGTGTTAAATGTTCCTGCCCTGCCCCTTAGTGATGTCACGACCTCTCACGAAGTTTCACTCATGTCCGAGGCAAGAATCCATGTGCTCCTAGCAATACGTTGCATTCAAAACAAATTTTGTTACTTAATAACCCATTGATTACAAACTAAACGTTTGTCGGTAGAGCAAGATAAATTCTCGGCACTGTTACACTCATAAAATAGCGTTCAGAAAGGCCGACAGCCTCGCTTCGTCACAAAAGAGACGGTTAAAATAGTTAAACTCGGGAATCAGACATAAATGCTCTGCAGCAGTCTAAGTGCGTTCAGATAAATGCCTCTGTCCGACAGCTGACTGGAAAGCATTTAATGCTACAGTCGTTTCTTGCCGCTGCCGCCGAAATATCCACAAAGACAAAACAGGAGAACTACAACGTAGGCCAGGGATAACACCTCAGATTCCCGCAAAAACAATCGTTATTTACTTACTATACTGTAATTACAGCACACTAGGACCATCTCTTGCCGCAGGACAGTCTCCAGCTACCTAACATATCATCTGCGGATGCACTATGAATAAACACTGGCCTATAACATAGGGAAAAAAATGATCAGGACCCTCACATCCATGTACGAGAAAGCAGCATGCGATTTCTCGTACTGGTTCCTCTATTTGAAGGCTAACTGGGTCGATCACTAACTGTTGACTCCAGAACGTGTACCGAATACATTCTTCGCCACAGAGGATTCAGAACTCACCTGGCACACCCAAGGGCTGCCGACATTCACAGATTTTGCGAGCTTCAGACGGCTCCCTACATTGTTTAAACATTCATGCCTTTTAGCCAATGATTGGCTTGTGACTCAGACACGGCAATTATCATTGGTGGCAAGAACTGTCACATTATCGTCTATCCCTTGTTGACAGATTCGTTTTCGTCCCCGGAAAATTTCTAATTTTTAAGCGAGCCTAGCAATTTGACCACAACATTCACTACATATAGTGAACTTCACCGAGAGCCCACATTATGCAGTGCTCTCAAACTTACACAGCACCGTCGCTAATGACTGACGTCGGAGAGACGTCGAAAACTGGATCAAATTCTTTCCGCCATTGGAGATAAAATTTCTTGCAGAGAATGAACATCACGACAAGAATCAGAGCGAATGAGATGTCCGATGCCTTCGACCTCACTGCTGCCCCATCTAAAGGATCTTTTACGAAGGAGTGAGGTCTACACAGTATTACGTAAAGTAACTTCTGCTTTGGCTTCAGAGAGAATATTTTCGTAAATATGTTTTGTGGATATCAGCCGATGGAGCGCTCGACTGGCAACAAATTAACATGAACACTTCCACTAACAGATGACACGATAATTCCAATAACTAAAAAGGGGGGGGGGGAAGCGATACTCTGCATGGAGACTTAAAGAGCCACGAAACAAATGTTAGAGAAACGCGAGATCTGTAGTGCATAAGGCTAACAGAAGTACTTAAGTTCAGTAAATCTTCCAGCCGGCCGCTATGGCCGAGAGGCTCTAGGCACTTCCGGAACCGCGCTGCTGCTACTGTCGCAGGTTCGAATCCTGCCTCGGGCATGGATGTGTCTGATGTCCTTAGGTTAGTTATTTTTAAGTAGTTCTAAGTCTAGGGGACTGATGACCTCAGATGTTAAGTCCCATAGTGCTTAGAGCCATTTGAACCATTTTTAAATCTTCCATTTTTACTAGTCTCAAAATCATATTTTGTGACTCTACCCTGGTGTGTAAAACTTAAGGTCAAAGTTAACTCCCACATGATGTGTCACTGCGAAGTAACATAGCTTGATGAAACTTGCACCATGCATAGAAAGAACTACTGCACTATAGTACAGGAGGTAACTGAAAGAAATGCGCAATAGCATGAAAGAAACGATATTTTATTGAAAGACAATAATTACACTGAACTCAATGCGATTCGTGACGGTCCCACGAACATTACAAAAGGCGGGACATGTTTCTTAACGGGGTGAGTGATCACCGCGGATGGCAATGCATGCTCTGTGTCGTGCTACCATGCTGGCCACAAGACTGGTAAGGAATTCTTGTGGTAGGGCTTTCCATTCACCCCCCAGCGCGGTTAATAACTGCTGGATAGTCACTGGTGCTTGTGGACGCGCTGCAATACGTCTTCCCAACGCTTCCGCAAGCGCAGTACTAGACCGCAGTAGTTATTTCTGTGTATGGTCAAGTTTCATAGAGCTGTGTTACTTGACAATGGCAGACCATTCGAGAGTCACTTTCGTCCATTAGTTTCGCTCACTTACGAGCAGTAATAAGTAATTCCGTATTTAGTGAGATAATGTAAAAAACGTTATAGGCGTGCTCATTAGTCACTAACTACAACCCCACTCCTCTCTTTCACTTTCTTCTACCTTTCTTTCTTTTGCGTCGACACTGAGTACTACAAATAGTATGGAAGGACATTTACTAACTATCTGCTAAGGGATCACACATTACGCAGTTTCAAGAGCTGATGTTGCTGTTTGGCATGTAATATGATCAATAAAAGGTATCTGCTATGACAGAAACAGGCATAGAAATTCAGTGTAATGCGTGATTCGGGAATTTCCTTTTCGGGCCATATTTCCTGAATGTACAGAATCGTATTGCATGATACCAACGTAAGCGTCGGCTTAACTGTCGGTTTAATGCTTGAACCAGTCTGAACTACTGCGTTTCAGAACGGCCCCCTTTTGTTCAGATACGTAATGTCAAAATCTCATGCAAAGGATAACTCAGTAAAGCCCTCTTAAATGAACCATCGTTGCCGGTCTTGCATTAATTATTTAAATGGTAGGGGGTTTATCTAACTAATGAAGAGGTACAGTAAGTTCACATTTATTCAGTTTAATGTTTCTCCTCGTCACACAAATGAGAAAATATCTACAGAATATTTACATATGAATGAGGAACATATATATGGGGGAAAGAATCACTTGTTAAACACTTCTGGGTGGGTCACAGGAAAACTGGTAAGACAAAATGAAGGTATCAGCTCTGAGGATCTTAGTCAAACTTTCATTCAGCGGCAGCAGAGAAACGTTGCATGGATCATCTTATATGAAGGGCTTGCTGGTCAGTCATGTAGCAAATTAAACACACGCCCTTGACAATCCATGAACAACATTGCGGAAATGGGTGAACAGTGAACACGACTGACTACGATGACGCCCCTCGCGAATCAGAGACAAGTAACTAATAGAATCATTGGCATGGAATTGAATAAATCGTACGTCTCCATAAAAGTCATTCTGGATTAAGAAAGTCTACTCGAGCCTACATGTCACCCAGCGAAGGAACGCTTAAGAAACCAGAAGTCACCGTTATAGTCTGAAGGCAGCGCCTATGCCTTTCGAAATCTGATGCCAGCATCTGCTCTCGTTGGAGACTGATACCAGTGCCCAGAGTTAGTTATGAACTGAAAGAGAACAAAAAACATCAGGATGTACTAATAATTAATTCATTAATCTTTACAATTTTGACTTCTTTGATTTCTCAAACCATCTTCCATTCATTCTGTTAATAGCTTCACTGACACCATGATTCACAGATTTTAGTTCTTGGGAATGTCAAAAATAGAAAGAAAGAAATTCCAGATGTCACAAAAATAACTCTTTTATACCTTAACTTTACAATACAGCTTCATCAACGACGATTCTCGCACCCAGTCACATTTCAAGCACATCAGAATTCATTGAACACATTATGTGAGGTTTACAGGGTTAACTCATACCACTAATAGCAACCATATATAAACGAACAAAAATCCAATTTTGACACACGCACTGATACAACAGTTATGACAAGCATATATACGTTTAACACCGGCATTAAAGAAAAATTAAGTGTTACAAAATTTACATAGACTTGTCAGAAATACTAATTCAACACTCATAACGAAAAGCACATACATTTAACACTGATGTTAAAGAAAGATTAAACAGTGTTACACCATTTCTATATCTACGATAATGGTGGAAGCTGCAGATATAAATTAAAATTTGTGCCGCAGTCGACACATTATATCCAACTAAGCCTTTCAACTTTTGTTCTAAAGTAATAATTAATTAAATACTTCACTTAATACCAAGCAACAGTTTTTTATTATTAGAAAATGTACTCAAAAACAATAAGGCGATAAGGTGCACAGAGATTCTGGAAGCAAAGAAAAGTGGAATCCGGGACACTGAAATAATAGTCATTTCTATATCTACTTCGACAGTGGTCCTTATGCGCGATGTATGTTGGCAGTAGTAGAACCGTTCGGCAGTCAGCTACAAATGTCGGTTCTCTAAGTTTTCTCAATAGTATTTCTCGAAAAGAACGTCGCCTTCCCTCCAGGAATTCCCATTTGAGTTCCCGAAGCATCTCCTTAACACTTAACGTGTTGTTCGAACCTACCGGTAGCAAATCTAGCCGCCTGCCTCTGAATTGCTTCAATCCGACTGGTACCGATCCTAAACACTCGAGCAGTACTCAAGAATAGGTCGCACCAGCGTTCACATCCTTTACAAGTGACAACTCTTTCCTAAAACGCTCCCAATAAACCGAACTCTACCATTTGCCTTCCCTACCAAAGTTTTCACATGCTCGTTACACCTCATATCGATTTGCAACGTTACGCCCAGATATTTAAACGACTTGACTGTGTCAAGCAGGACACTAGTAATACTGTATCCGAAAATTACAAATTTTTTCTTCCTAATCATCCGCATGAACTCAGTTTTTTCCACATTTAGGGGTAGCTGCCATTCATCACACCAACTGGTATTTTGTCTAAGTCGCCTTGTATCTTCCTACGGTCATTCAACTTCGACACCTTACCGTACATGACAGCATCATCAGCAAACAACTGGAGATCGCTGCGCACCCTGTCCGCCAAATCATTTATGTATACAGAGAACAACAGTGGTCCTCTCGCACTCTCTGATGAACACTCGCCGTCGAGATCAACTTACTGGGTTCTATTTTATAAAAAGTCATCGAACCACTCACGTATCTGTGAACTTACGCCATATCCTCGTACCTTCGTTAACAGCATGCAATGGGGCACCGTGTCAAATGCTTTCCGGAAATCTAGAAATATGGAATCTGCCTGGTGCCCTTCATCCATAGTTCTCAGTATATCATGTGAGAAAAGAGAAAGCCGAGCGATGTTTTCTAAAACCATGCTGATTCTTGAACATAAGCTTCTTAGTCGCAAGGAAGTTTATTATATTCGAACCGAGAATATGTCAAAGGCTTCTGCAGGGAACATAAGTTAGGGATATTGGTCTGTAATTTTGCAGGTCCCTTCTTTTACCTTTCTTATGTACTGGACTCAGCTGCGCTTTTTTCCAGTCGCTTGGGACTCTGTGCTGGGCGAGAGATTCACGATAAATACAAGCTAGGTAAGGGGCCAATGCCGTAGAATCCTTTTTGTAAAATCGAACTGGGATTCAAGCCGAACCTGGTGCTTTATTTGTTTTCATATCTTTCAGTTGTTTCTCCACGCCGGATATGCTTACTTCTATGTCGTCCATACGGGAGTCTCCCCGACGGTCAAATTACGGTATGTTTTTACGGTTCTCTTGTGTGAACGATTTCTTAAACGCGGAATTTAAAACTTCGCATTTCCTTTTGCTATCTTCAACAGCCGCACCATACACGAGACTGAATGGAAACCTTAGAACCCGCTTGGCGATCTTACACACGACCAAAAGTTTTCGGGTTCTCTGCCAGATCTTTTGCTAAGGTGTGACGGAGGTAGTAGTTGTATGCTCTTCGCGCATAGGTTTTGTCACAGACATACCAATCTCTACTGCCCTTCGCTTGTCGTCATTTGTGCGTCCCCTTTTGAACCGAGAGAACAATGGCCTCTGCTTTCTCAGCATCTACCGACTTTCGTTATTTGCCGGCCGCTGGTGGCCGAGCGGTTCTGGACGCTTCAGTCTGGAACCGCGCTACCGCTACGGTCGCAGGTTCGAATCCTGCCTCGGGCATGGATGTGTGTGATGTCCTTAGGTTAGTTAGGTTTACGTAGTTCTATGTTCTAGGGGACTGATGACCTGAGATGTTAAGTCCCATAGTGCTCAGAGCCATTTGAACCATTTTTGACTTTCGTTATTTAACCATGGTGGATCTCTTCCATCCTTTATCTATTTACAATGCACGTAACTCTCCAGACCACGATTTACAGTCTGCTTAAACTTTGCCCACAATTCCTCTACATCCATCTTACTGGAACTAAGTGATGCCATTTCACTGTCTAAATGAGATGTTAATAACTGCTTATCTGCTCTATCTAGTAGAAAAATTCTCCTAGCCTTCTTAATTGATTTACTAACTTTCGTAATCATAGTCGCTATAATGACATCATGATCGCTAAACCCCGTTTCTATACAGACATTGTAAGGCCCGGCATTCTTGCAGCTACAAGGTCTAAGATATTTCCATTGGGTTTGGGCTGTCGAGCTAGCTGCTCAAGACAATTTTCGGAAAGCGTGTTCTAAAGTATTTCGCATGAGTGTCTCTCTGTACCCCCGCAATGAATCCATAGACATCCCAGTCTATACTCGGCAGGTAAAGTCGCCTCCAATTAGTGTTGCATGATCTGGATATTTACGCGCTATTGACTGTAGACTTCCTTTGAATGACTGTCACAGCGGAATCGGGTGGCCGGTAGAAACATCCAACAATTCACTTAGTTTTACCTACACCTGTTATACGCGACCAGATGACTTCACTGACACACTCAAATTCGACCTGAGAAGAAACAATATTTTTGTCAACTGCAATGAACACACTCCCTCCTATGGCCTCTAATCTATCTTTCCGATATACGTTCCACGACACGCTAAATATCTCAGAGCTTTCCACTTACGGTTTCAGCCAGTTCTCGCTTCCAAGAATAATTTGAGTGCGAGGACTTCCCTGGAGGGCACTAAATTCGGGAACTTTATGAAGAATTTTTCGACAGTTTAATGACTAAATTGTGATGGTCTGACATTTGTTTATTCTGAACGTCGTTTGACTTTCCTCTATGTGAATCGACTGGCGAGTATTCTTCAGAGCACCTCAAACTACCACCTAAGTTAAAAAACCCTTATGTGCACTTCACAAGTACTCTGCTACCCGGGTAGCTGCTTCCTTTGTGTAGCAGCTTTCTTGTGTGTGGCAGAATGAGACAAAAGATAAGGGATTTTGACACAATTTGTAAAAGTAGTCTATTGTCGCAAAATGAAGTGTCAAATCCAATCTCTGAGACAAGCACACAAATCACTGATCGTCGTTCAGTCAAAGTAGCACCTCGTGCTAAAGTGTTCTTCAGTGCCCTGAAGGTCGGCTCAGCTGTGGAGATGGCAGCTTGGTTATCCGGATGGTCTGATGTCTCCTGCCAGGTGAATAGGCCGGTTAGCACACGTGCCCCACCATGACTTTACCATGGGTGACAAATTGCTTGTCCTCTATCCCACGCCAAAGTGGCATGACGAAGTAGTCACCTGGCCTCTTGAAAAGTGAATGTTTTTCCAGGCAGTGGCATGTCTGCAACTGGAAACAGTGACAAGGGGGAGCGTGGCTCGCCAAGGTCTGCTGAGGCATGCTTACGCTGCCCATTCGCAGGTCGATGAGTTACATTGCAGTAGGCGGCAGCATATTACCCCTAAAGCCAGCTCCTTTCAGGTCGTCTCATACCCGGCTTCTTTGCAGCGAGACCAAGCGTCGTTTCCTGCTGGCAAAATCCCATAGTTGTTAGTTTCCATGTGTCTAGTTGTTTCCAGGAGATCCTCCTTCTCGTGATTGCCCATCCATGCTTCTCATTGCTTGTGTATTCCTGCACATAATTTGTATAACTTACATAGTTTTACATCATAGAAATACATCTTACCACAAACTTGGATACACAGAAAACACAATTCCTGTACAGGAATTGTTAAACATATAATAATAATAACCAGTACTGATGGCCTGTGGACACTGATGTGGTGATGAGGCTTGTGTGTTGTGAGGACAAAGTAAGCTGTACTGAACGAATTCGATCATATCAAGCAGATAACCATAGAGGAGCCAGACTAACAATGCCCAACTCAAGCAACATGGTTCGAAAGATAATAAAGAATCCTTTACTGGATCAGTCGTCGCCTGAGTCAACAAAAACCCACTTCGCTTGCCAAGATATAGTGGGCTAACGTCAAAATTATAGCAGAGTACAAGCTGGGAACCAGAATGAAAAAGATCCTATCATAGCAGAAAAAAAGGCGAATATGGGATGGGTAGAGCAAGGGCTGCAAAAGAAGGAAACTAGCTTTTCGACTTATCTGGCAGCTTGGAAGAAGACACCTTGACATAGTTGCGTTTTTTTTATTTGTTAGTATTAGTATCCATGTCATGTAATATAATGCATTGTGTCAAGTAAAGTAATATGATACATGATGTCATGTCATATAACATGACATGTGCCACATGTCATCCAATATGGCGTTTGTCATGTCATGCAGTATGACACGATGTGTCATTAACGTTAAAGATGCATGCATCCCCACTCTGGGATACTGCCTATTATACATGCATCCCAATTTCAGATACTTAATATCGTAGAAGCATTCCACTTTCTAAAAGCTTATAAATTTGTGTATGTCTGTTCGTACACCCCTCACCATACATGTAACAGGGGTTGGGCCTGGGGAACAACTTGTCCCATCATGGAAAAAAATTCAGCTGCCCCAACCAGAAACAAAAAATTGTTTTAACATCCCCCAGGAAGAAATCTAGTCCCAGAAATTTTATCCTCCAGAAAAACTTTTCAGCTATTTTAGGTATGCTAATCAGTCATCTGATATTATATGATGTTATATATTGTTTAGTATGACTGGCCACTCTTATGGGTTTTGTGCACAAGATCAGGGATTTTAATCCGTGAATTGAAGATACAGGTGTGCCAACACCTTGCAGTTAAGACTGTTCACTGCGCTAGGAAAGTAGCGTTAACTCGTAAAAAACCGCGAATAGCTCAAAATGTTTTGATTTAAATGTCTTTGAAGGTGCCAGGTAAATCTAAAAGCTAGTCCCTTCTTTTATATCTCTAATTCTGCCCAGAAAGTATTAGCCTCTTTTGTGCTATGATAGGAACATTTTTCACTCTGGTTCCCAGCACTTACTCTACCATTATTTTGACATTAGATCGCCATAGCTTGGCAACTGATATAGGTTTTTGTTGACTCAAGCGACGACTGATCCCATATAGCTTTCTTAATTGTCTTTCGAATCATATTCCTTAAGTCGGGTATCATTAATCTGCCTCCTCTACAGTTACCTACCTGGTATGCTTAAACCTGTCCAGTATAGCCTCCTGTGTCCTCACTATCAGAGCACACAAGCCTCACCACGTCAAAGTAATTTTTTTTATTTTTTAAGGTTTTTCTTACTTTTATCACCGTTATTATTTTATTTTTTAATGTTACGCATATTTTACTCATATACAAATGAGACTGTACACGCAAACATTGAAAAATAATCATAAATACTTGATACAATGTACAAAATAACAGCCCACATAAATAAGATACCGACCTTAATATTAAATACTGTGAGAAGTTTAAGATAATAATGCAAGTAAATAGTCTAAATAATGTGTGTACATAGTTTGTATTACGTAGATAAACTTAACGATACTACCATATTACATAGATAAATTTACTTCAATGCTTACTACATCGCAAGCAGAACGATTCGTGCAACAAATAATACTATTGGAATGTATACATCTTGATATCTCTTATCTTAAAATTCTTTCCACTGTTTATTTAAAGTATGCATTAATAGAAATTGAAAATTTTTAAATCACCAATAGAACAACTTCCATGAATAATTTTAGCACGAAATGTTGCAACAACTAATACGAATTAAGTATGAGTAGATTGGCTGAAATAAGCAGAAGAACTACGAAACAATGTACGCATTATAGAATACTAATAACTTCTCAACGAAAATTGACGAACTTACATTTCCTACGAGATGGCACAGTAGTTTTTGAACAACAAGCAGTAAAAGATTTTCAGTTGGTTAGGAACAAGGTGACCTTTTTTTCTGACAAATATTTTTATAGAAATTTTCAGTTTAGATCAATGTTCTGCATGGTCATCGATAAAGCTTCAAATGCTCAAGCAAATAGTATATCATTTTGTACGGGATTGGGCATAAACTGATTTGGTACGTGTAGTGTTTTGCACGTCCAAAGATTTTTCGATGTGAGTAAAATCTTTAACATATAAACAACGAAACGATAATAAATATAATAACCAGTTTTTTTAGTTACAAGGGTTGGAACTTTAATAGTGGCAACTATTTATTTACAGCTCGTACAACAGAGATATGTGTTTCACAGTTTTACTGACCTTCCAACTAGTCACCAGAATTGTGTATAATCCGTTGGCAGCGATGTGGAAGTCGTAGGATACTCTTAGCAGTGCCAGTTTGGTTGACAGTTCGAGCGGCGCGGTCTATTGCCCGGCGAATTTGTACCAGTTCTGAAGTGAATTCTGTGAAGTGTTTCCCACAGTTTAGAAATCGAGTTGAATTCACGAAGCCCCATAGTGCTCAGAGCCATTTGAACCATTTTTGATAAAGCAACCAGCCATCATGTGTAATGCCAGTAGTGAAGATCACAGCAGGTGGTGTTATCGTTGTGGGATGCTTTTCGTCCCCTAATTGCCCTTAAGAAAATGTTAAATTCTGTACGATATTAACACATTTTACAGCAAGGCGTACTGTTTACGGTAGAGAAACAGTTCCGAGACGATGACTGTATTAGCATGAGATTGCATCATGTCCTAAACGGCATCTGTAAGGCAATGGTTTGTGGACAATAACATTCATAAAACGGACTGGCCTGTCCAGAGACATGATCTGAACCCTATGGAACACCTCTGGGATGAGACAGATCGTCGACTTCGCTCTACACCACAGTGTCGCACATCACTACCATCTCTGGTTTCGGCTCTTTGGGAATAATGGGCTCCCATCTCTCTCACTGAAAGTGTCGTCAGCAGAGTTCAAGACATCAAAAGGGCGAAGTATAGACACACTCCATATTACTGTCCTCTAATAGGTGTCCAGATACTTTTGATCAGATACTGTAAATCCCCACCTGGGTTGCCAACAAATTTTCGCTGAAAATCCCTAACTTAAAAACAATTATTCTCTAGACCGAGCATATAATACCTATAATTTCAGAACTCTATTGGCTCTTTTTAGAACTTCTTCCTTGATACATTAGGAGACCGGACCAGACCATAGGTGAGGAAGATTTAAGAAATTTGAAAGTTCAGCAAATGGGAACCAGGTGACACAGCTGCCCTGTCTCCCCCTTCAGCTACTCTTGCACTTATTTTTTTATAGCTGAGAGAATAGAAATCATCATGCTAAAAATAGCACTTTTAATACGTTTTTATTCTATTTTAATGTGCAAGAACTGCCAGAAGAAGAAAAAGGACATCACATTTCATCTTAAACTTTTACGCTATATAACATTTTCTCATAAAACACTTAATTGCAATTTATGTTTTAATTTGCCTGCTGAGAATCAATAGCTACAAGTCACTTCTACAGGCCTGTGTAATTTCTTCCATTATAAGAGGATTCTTCCACATCTTTTATGACAGTACATAGCTGTACAAAACAAAGTCCTTATGTACTGTCTTAAAACTAATCCTTATCTTCAGACCCCAATTTTCAGAGTCAGTTGGTGGGGAATGACTGGAGGTCATCTCCGGCTTAGAAAGAGATAATAGCTTTGGTCCTGTAAATAATGGTCCTGTTAGCCAGTCAGCAACGTAACCAGGCGCTAATGACAACATACAATACAAGGATATGAAAGGAATCGGCTTTGAGGATGATGGCAGCCTCATTTCTGTACGTTAAGCTGAAAACGATGTAGTGAAATGTGGATAGTAATGCTTTCCACTTCTCTGAAATTAATCACTCCAGAACAGGGGCATGTTTGGATGAAATATATCAATTCAATATGAAGTAGACAGTGGTAGCAATGACAGGAATATTTCCCAGTCCATCATGACAACTTTATGAAAAACAGAAAATAAATAGTGTCAATTGCCATTAACTCACAACGAATTGGTTAAATTCATCTCACAGAAAGAATCTGTGATTTTTTTAAATCACACGTACATAACTCCAAATAAAACCGTAACTCGAAATTTGAGCTGCCAATACACATTAGTAGTCGATAGTTGATATTGCCCCCCCGCCCCCGCCCCCCAATGAACCATGGACCTTGCTGTTGGTGCGGAGGCTTGCGTGCCTCAGCGATACAGATGGCCGTACCGTAGGTGCAACCACAACGGCCTGTTGAGAGGCCAGGCAAACGTGTGGTTCCTGAAGAGGGGCAGCAGCCTTTTCAGTAGTTGCAGGGGCAACAGTCTGGATGATTGATTGATCTGGCCTTGTAACACTAACCAAAACGGCCTTGCTGTGCTGGTACTGCGAACGGCTGAAAGCAAGGGGAAACTACAGCCGTAATTTTTCCCGAGGGCATGTAGCTTTACTGTATGGTTAAATGATGATAGCGTTCTCTGGGGTAAAATATTCCGGAGGTAAAATAGTCCCCCATTCGGATCTCCGGGCGGGGACTACTCAGGAGGACGTCGTTATCAGGAGAAACAAAACTGGCGTTCTACGGATAGGAGCATGGAATGTCAGATGCCTTAATTGGGCAGGTAGGTTACAAAATTTAAAAAGGGAAATGGATAGGTTGAAGTTAGATATAGTGGGAATTAGTGAAGTTCGGTGGCAAGAGGAACAAGACTTTTGGTCAGGTGAATACAGGGTTATAAATACAAAATCAAATAGGGGTAATGCAGGAGTAGGTTTAATAATGAATAAAAAAAATAGGAGTGCGGGTAAGCTACTACCAACAGCATAGTGAACGCATTATTGTGGCCAAGATAGACACGAAGCCCATGCCTACTACAGTAGTACAAGTTTATATGCCAACTAGTTCTGCAGATGATGAAGAAATTGATGAAATGTATGATGAGATAAAAGAAATTATTCAGGTAGGGAGACGAAAATTTAATTGTCATGGGTGACTGGAATTCGAGAGTAGGAAAAGGGAGAGAAGGATAAATAGTGGGTGAATATGGATTGGGGGAGAGAAATGAAAGAGGAAGCCGTCTGGTAGAATTTTGCGCAGAGCATAACTTAATCGCAGCTAACGCTTGGTTCAATAATCATAAAAGAAGGTTGTATACCTGGAAGAATCCTGGAGATACTAGAAGGTATCAGATAGATTATATAATGGTAAGACAGAGATTTAGGAACCAGGTTTTAAATTGTAAGACATTTCCAGGGGAAGATGTGGACTCTGACCACAATCTATTGGTTATGAACTGTAGACTACAACTGAAGAAAATGCAAAAAGGTGGGAATTTAAGGAGATGGGACCTGGATAAACTGACTAAACCAGAGGTTGTACAGAGTTTCAGGGAGACCATAAGGGAACAATTAACAGGAAAGGGGGAAAGAAATACAGTAGAAGAAGAATGGGTAGCTCTGAGGGATGAAGTAGTGAAGGCAGCAGAGGATCAAGTAGGTAAAAAGACGAGGGCTAGTAGAAATCCTTGGGTAACAGAAGAAATATTGAATTTAATTGGTGAAAGGAGAAAATATAAAAACGCAGTAAATGAAGCAGGCAAAAAGGAATACAAACGTCTCAAAAATGAGATCGACAGGAAGTGCAAAATGGCTAAGCAGGCATGGCTAGAGGACAAATGTAAGGATGTGGAGGCTTATCTCACTAGGGGTAAGATAGATACTGCCTACAGGAAAATTAAAGAGACCTTTGGAGATAAGAGAACCACTTGTATGAACATCAATAGCTCAGATGGACAACCAGTTCTAAGCAAAGAAGGGAAAGCAGAAAGGTGGAAGGAGTATATAGAGGGTCTATACAAGGGCGATGTACTTGAGGACAATATTATGGAAATGGAAGAGGATGTAGATGAAGATGAAATGGGAGATACGATACTGCGTGAAGAGTTTGACAGAGCACTGAAAGACCTGAGTCGAAACAAGGGCCCCGAAGTAGACAACATTCCATTGGAACTACTGACGTCCTTCGGAGAGCCAGTCCTGACAAAACTCTACCATCTGGTGAGCAAGATGTATGAGACAGGCGAAATACCCTCAAACTTCAAGAAGAATATAATAACTCCAATCCCAAAGAAAGCATGTGTTGACAGATGTGAAAATTACCGAACAATCAGTTTAATAACCCACAGTTGCAAAATACTAACACGAATTCTTTACAGACGAATGGAAAAACTGGTAGAAGCCGACCTCGGCGAAGATCAGTTTGGATTCCGCAGAAATGTTGGAACACGTGAGGCAATACTGACCCTACGACTTATCTTAGAAAATAGATTAAGGAAAGGCAAACCTACATTTCTAGCATTTGTAGACTTAGAGAAAGCTTTTGACAATGTTGACTGGAATACTCTCTTTCAAATTCTAAAGGTGGCAGGGGTAAAAAACGGGGAGCGAAAGACTATTTACAATTTGTACAGAAACCAGATGGCAGTTATAAGAGTCGAGGGGCATGAAAGGGAAGCAGCGGTTGGGAAGGGAGTGAGACAGGGTTGTACGCTGTCCCCGATGTTATTTAATCTGTATATTGAGCAAGCAGTAAAGGAAACAAAAGAAAAAATTCGGTGTAGGTATTATAATCCACGGAGAAGAAATAAAAACGTTGAGGTTCGCCGATGATATTGTAATTCTGTCAGAGACAGCAAAGAACTTGGAAGAGCAGTTGAACGGAATGGATGGTGTCTTGAAGCAAGGATATAAGATGAACATCAACAAAAGCAAAACGAGGATAATGGAATGTAGTCGAATTAAGTAGGTGATGCTGAGGGAATTAGATTAGGAAATGAGACACTTAAAGTAGTAAAGTAGTTTTGCTATTTGGGGAGCAAAATAAATGATGATGGTCGAAGTAGAGAGGATATAAAATGTAGACTGGCAATGGCAAGGAAAGCGTTTCTGAAGAAGAGAAATTTGTTAACATCGAGTATAGATTTAAGTGTCCGGAAGTCGTTTCTGAAAGTATTTGTATGGAGTGTAGCCATGTATGGAAGTGAAACATGGATGATAAATAGTTTCGACAAGAAGAGAATAGAAGCTTTCGAAATGTGGTGCTACAGAAGAATGCTGAAGATTAGATGGGTAGATCACATAACTAATGAGGAGGTATTGAACAGAATTGGGGAGAAGAGGAGTTTGTGGCACAACTTGACAAGAAGAAGGGATCGGTTGGTAGGACATGTTCTGAGGTATCAAGGGATCACAAATTTTGCATTGGAGGGCAGCGTGGATGGTAAAAATCGTAGAGGGAGACCAAGAGATCAATACACTAAGCAGATTCAGAAGGATGTAGGTTGCAGTAGGTACTGGGAGATGAAGCTTGTACAGGATAGAGTAGCATGGAGAGCTGCATCAAACCAGTCTCAGGGCTGAAGACAACAAAAACATTGGCACCAACACAACACTGGTATAATTAATTTCTAGTAATACTTGGAACCTCCTTTTTAGTTGTGTTTGTTAGTCGTTTTACTTCGTTCTTGAATCTGATCTTTTTACAATCTTCCCACTGACAATTGAATTTCCGTATTAAATAATACAGGCAATATTTCTGAAAGCGAAGCGTGTTTTAACACACATACATGTACAGGGTGTAATTGGTATAAGTGATGATATTTCTATTTGTGACTGAGGCAGGTGTACTGAACAACATTACATCAATATTTACGTCATTTGCAGACTATTAATTACAGCTATTAAAAGTCATTATGTTTTCAGGATTGATAGTACCTCCAAGTACATACAACAACAGGAAGCAATTAATGCTAGTTTTCCTCTGAGCAGCAGGTGAGGTTTTGAAGAGTAGACACATGAACGCCAAATGGTTAGTCCATACTGACAGGCATAGTCCACTTAGTGGTGCATTACGGCCATGTATTTGTGAGAAGACTGTTCGATGCAGAGAAAAACCAACGAACACCCTATTGTGTGCACATATTGAGGTATCACATATAAAAATATCTGCACTTGTACCCATTACACCCTGTGTATAAACTAAATCCTGGAAAAACAATTGCCCGCATCTCGTGGTCGTGCGGTAGCGTTCTCGCTTCCCACGCCCGGATTCCCGGGTTCGATTCCCGGCGGGGTCAGGGATTTTCTCTGCCTCGTGATGGCTGGGTGTTGTGTGCTGTCCTTAGGTTAGTTAGGTTTAAGTAGTTCTAAGTTCTAGGGGACTTATGACCACAGCAGTTGAGTCCCATAGTGCTCAGAGCCATTTGAACCATTTCTTGAAAAACAATGAAATCTCATTACAAAAATATTTCTGTGGCAACCCACAGCGAGATATACTGGCAGCGGCGGAAAGAGCGTAGTCAGTTCCCTCGTAGCGTTTCCACTAAGAAAAATAATATGGATATCTGGTAGAAATGTAATATAAAAAACAGAGAAATCGACAACGTATTCATAATGCTCTTCCGAGTGCAAGCTATGTTAATGCCGAGGACAAGTAATGAAACACAAGCAACATGTAACCACCCAGAACACACTGTTCCTGTAATAACCATCTCATTTCAACGAGTAGCATAGACTGAGACCAAATACTCTTATGAAACTATTCTCTCTTCATGAGAGGCGTGAGACATATTTAGGCGTGTTAACGAAGTGCATAGATCCAGAATAAGCAGTGGTGGGCAAGCAGTTTGGAAACTCCGGTACCGGTTAACACAGGAAAGGGACTCTAATCTAAAACTTATATTTCGTTGGCTGTGCTCTAACCGATTGAGCAGTCTAAGCACAGCTAATTACTCGTTTTCACATCCTCACTTCCGCCAGTACCTCTCTTATACTTTCCAAAATTTATAAGCTTTCTTCCATACTATGCTGTAGTAACACTGCTTGAAGAAAGGAAATCACGAAGGCTGTGAAAGCGGACCGTGAGAACTCTGCCGCTTAATTCAAGGTCCCAAGTTCGAATCCAGATCATGCTCACAGTTTTTAATCTGGTAGGAGATACTAAAAGGTATCAGATAGATTATATAATGGTAAGACAGAGATTTAGGAACCAGGTTTTAAATTGTAAGACATTTCCAGGGGCAGATGTAGACTCTGACCACAATTTATTGGTTATGACCTGTAGATTAAAACTGAAGAAACTGCAAAAAGGTGGGAATTTAAGGAGATGGGACCTGGATAAACTGAAAGAACCAGAGGTTGTAGAGAGTTTCAGGGAGAGCATAAGGGAAAAATTGACAGGAATGGGGGAAAGAAATACAGTAGAGGAAGAATGGGTAGCTTTGAGGGATGAAGTAGTGAAGGCAGCAGAGGATCAAGCAGGTAAAAAGAAGAGGGCTAGTAGAAATCCTTGGGTAACAGAAGAAATATTGAATTTAATTGATGAAATGAGAAAATATAAAAATGCAGTAAGTGAAGCAGGCAAAAAGGAATACAAACGTCTCAAAAATGAGATCGACAGGAAGTGCAAAATGGCTAAGCAGGCATGGCTAGAGGACAAATGTAAGGATGTGGAGGCTTATCTCACTAGGGGTAAGATAGATACTGCCTACAGGAAAATTAAAGAGACCTTTGAAGATAAGAGAACCACTTGTATGAACATCAAGAGCTCAGATGGAAACCCAGTTCTAAGCAAAGAAGGGAAAGCAGAAAGGTGGAAGGAGTATATAGAGGGTCTATACAAGGGCGATGCACTTGAGGACAATATTATGGAAATGGAAGAGGATGTAGATGAAGATGAAATGGGAGATACGATACTGCGTGAAGAGTTTGACAGAGCACTGAAAGACCTGAGTCGAAACAAGGCCCCCGGAGTAGACAACATTCCATTGGAACTACTGACGGCCTTGGGTGAGCAAGATGTATGAAACAGGCGAAATACCCTCAGACTTAAAGGAGAATATAATAATTCCAATCCCAAAGAAAGCAAGTTTGGACAGATGTGAAAATTACCGAACAATCAGTTTAATAAGCCACAGCTGCAAAATACTAACACGAATTCTTTACAGACGAATGAAAAAACTAGTAGAAGCCGACCTCGGGGAAGATCAGTTCGGATTCCGTAGAAATACTGGAACACGTGAGGCAATACTGACCTTACGACTTATCTTAGAAGAAGGATTAAGGAAAGGCAAACCTACGTTCCTAGCATTTGTAGACTTAGAAAAAGCTTTTGACAATGTTGACTGGAATACTCTCTTTCAAATTCTAAAGGTGGCAGGGGTAACATACAGGGAGCGAAAGGCTATTTACAACTTGTATAGAAACCAGATGGCAGTTATAAGAGTCGAGGGGCATGAAAGAGAAGCAGTGGTTGGGAAGGGAGTAAGACAGGGTTGTAGCCTCTCCCCGATGCTCTTCAATCTGTATATTGAGCAAGCAGTAAAGGAAACAAAAGAAAAATTCGGAGGAGGTATTAAAATCCACGGAGAAGAAATAAAAACGTTGAGGTTCGCCGATGACATTGTAATTCTGTCGGAGACAGCAAAGGACTTGGAAGAGCAGTTGAACGGAATGGATAGTGTCTTGAAGGGAGGATATAAGATGAACATCAACAAAAGCAAAACGAGGATAATGGAATGTAGTCGAATTAAGTCGGGTGATGTTGAGGGTATTAGATTAGGAAATGAAACACTTAAAGTAGTAAAGGAGTTTTGCTATTTGGGGAGCAAAATAACTGATGATGGTCGAAGTAGAGAGGATATAAAATGTAGACTGGCAATGGCAAGGAAAGCGTTTCTGAAGAAGAGAAATTTGTTAACATCAAGCTTAGATTTAAGTGTCAGGAAGTCGTTTCTGAAAGTATTTGTATGGAGTGTAGCCATGTATGGAAGTGAAACATGGACGGTAAATAGTTTGGACAAGAAGAGAATAGAAGCTTTCGAAATGTGGTGCTACAGAAGAATGCTGAAGATTAGATGAGTAGATCACATAACTAATGAGGAAGTATTGAATAGGATTGGGGAGAAGAGAAGTTTGTGGCACAACTTGACCAGAAGAAGGGATCGGTTGGTAGGACATGTTCTGAGGCATCAAGGGATCACCAATTTAGTATTAGAGGGCAGCGTGGAGGGTAAAAATCGTAGAGGGAGACCAAGAGATGAATACACTAAGCAGATTCAGAAGGATGTAGGCTGCAGTAGGTACTGGGAGATGAAGAAGCTTGCACAGGATAGAGTAGCATGGAGAGCTGCATCAAACCAGTCTCAGGACTGAAGACCACAACAACAACAACAACAACAGGAAGTTTTCGTTGCAAAGTTGTTACTGATATGTAGATCGAGTGCTTTCTCTGCTCGTGTAAGAACACGTTAGATCGAAGTCTGGAATGTAGCCCACGAAAATATAAATAGAGTAAAAAGGACGAAGAATGTGATCTCTCAGGTTTCCTCGCCGCAGTTCATTAACGGTGCGCTTGAGAGTTCTGCCGAGGTGTTGTTTCCATTTTTTCCACAAGCAAATTAGCAGTCGCTGAACACTGCCTCGAATATAACCATAAATGAAATACAATGAGATCAGTATTGTGGTGCAAACTCTAAGTTTCTGGGGCAGCATAATTAAGGAGTCTATCGAAATAAAGATGTCTGAAAACCAAATAAACAAGGACGGGGTTTTTAGTTTAAACAAGGTTTGAGGTCCGGTACTTAATATATTAAGATCTCGCCGGCCGTCACATACACCAGAGCTGGAAAACGCTGAGAGAATCTGAGTTTCACGGAATTTAAGCGCGAGTTCTGAGAAACAAAATAGCATCAAAGTGTGTAGTGGGCTTATAAATAACGGCGCGAGACCTACAAAAGTTCACAGTCTTGTTGTAATCCAGGCAGTGAGTACACATAAAAACGAAACTCACTCGCAGCATGTGAAGAAGGCGGCTGGGTTGGTCGTCGAAATATTGTGCATAAAATGGAAACAAGAACCCTGCAGAACACCGGAAGTACACCACTAAAATGGTAAGAATATTGGCGAAGTAGGATTTAACGCTCCGTCACCAATGAGATCAGTCGGGACGGAGCACAAGTTGTGATTACAGAAGAAAGATGGAAAATCAAATCGGTCGTGCCTGTCTGAAGGAACCATCGCAGCATTTGCCTTAAGCGATTTAGGGGAAATCGTGCACAACCTAAATTTGGATGGTCGGACTCATATTTGAATCACCGCCCTCCGAAATACGACTCCAACCTCTCACCATTGGACAAATAGATTGGGCTTGAACGTCCAGTTGATGACGAGCTCATTAATGATGGAGCACTTGCTCGAACTGGACGATGATGGGACAGGAAGTCGCCTGTGTCCTTTTCTAAGGAACAATGCCGTCATTTTCCTGAAAAGATTTGGAATCTATGGAACAAGTAAATCTTGATATGTTGAGAGGAATCTTAACCTGCTTCTTCCAGATACATGTCCAGAGCTTTAATCGACTCGCTATCTCTGGCGGTGAGAAAGAAACTACAAGTTTTGTCAATGATACTGGTGTGTCGTGTCTGTAAAACTGAAATAGGCGCGGCTTGCTGGATACAAAATAACATAGTACAGCACTACTCAGTCCATAAATCACACTGCTGGGTATAGACACACAACCAAGCAGCACCATTAAAAATGTTTAGCTATTTCCAAATGCTGTCTTCAGCGTTCTAAAGAACATGATTTCACATGGTTAAAAAGATAACGCTGCAAGGATGGACAAAGCCTCCATCTGTTAACTGGTCTGGAAAGTGTGTCAGGCCATCTATCACACTTAGAAAAAGCTTGTTGACACAGTCTATCAATAACACGCTTTCCCCTGATGCGTATGTTTGTTGCTGCCGAAAATAATAAAATGTATATGTTAAAACTAACTACACAGACCATGCAGAAAATAGTCTCAAAGAGCAACTGTATTCGCCGCTGGGTAGAAGCAGACTCCATTTTACAAAGCTGCACGCTGCTTTCATATGGCACGGATGAGGGGGCAGGATCGTTAACGAGCACTGGAGCTGAGGCGTCGCCCATAAATTGCAGAGGCGACGGTATACAGTTAGCGGCCGTGAGTTAGGACGGCCGTTTGGGAGGCGCTGGTGGGCAGCCAGAGGAGACCTTCCAAGGCTGTTGCTGGCGCCAGGTGACCCCACAGGCGCCCCAGCGCGCCTTCCTGTGGCGCCCACTACGTTACGGACACCCCGCCGCGCCGTGGGGAATACCGCCAACACATGCACCGCCAACGTACTGCAACCTACCTTTTGGATTCAGATCTCACATATGAGTTTGTAGCCGGAAAATAACGACTTAAAAAACGTAAACACAGAAATAAAACTCTTTTGCAACATACGAGTAAGCAATTACCTACCTAGATCCTAAAGAACGTCAATGAGCAATACAAGCTATGTAGCCTTAACCTTGAATGAGGTTTTTGAGTAATCTAGTCAGGGGAAATGTCTACATAGCACCCGCTGCATTTGCTGTTTCAAATTGCCGGACCTTTACTCCGTTTCACAAGAGAAGGTAAATTTCTAATACTGTGTACTTAGGTGCAACACGTCATGGAAGTATTTCTTTTTTCGGGAGATTCTCATATGCAACTGGAAAACTTAACGTAGCTACTGCACAGCACAGAAGTTCAGAAACTCTGCTACATTCTTGATCCGCTGTTACACTGGTAGGAATTATGCTTCGAAATAGTAGTTAATTGCATAGTATGACAGACATCAATCTGAGTGACAACTGCAGTAATGATCAAGTGCTGTGATTTATTTTTCAGAGCAGCAATGTTTTTGTAAGGCTCCTCCTTGGTACAACAATACCGTAAGATGTTGTTTATATTCTTTATACTCATATACCAGTTCTTCAATAACTGGTACAGACAATTATTTATGATAGACTATTGCTTATTAAGAACTGCTGAAAACAGAGCCGTAAAAATAACATTGAGCAGAAAATTATCTTCAGCAATTCGTGTAAGCGCCAAAGAAACTGGATAGACATGTGTATTCAAATACCGAGATAAGTAAACAATACGGCGCTGCGCTCGACAACGTCTGTATGTGACAACAAGTGTTTGGAGCAGTTGTTAGATCGGTTACTGCTGCTACAATGACAGGTTATCAAGATTTAGGTGAGTTTGAACATATTGTTATAGTCGGACCACGAGCGATGGGACACAGTATCTCCAAGGTAGCGATGAAGTGGGGATTTTACCGTACGACCATTTCACGAGTGTACCGTGAATGTCAGAAATCCAGTAAAACATCAAATGTCTAACATCGCTGCGAAGGGGAAAAATTTTTCTGCAAGAACGGGACCAACGACGACTGAAGAGAATCGCTCAACGTGACAGAAGTGCAGCCCATCCGCAAATTGCAGCAGATTTCAATGCTGGGCCATCAACAAGTGTCAGCGTGCAAATCATTCAACGAAACATCATCGATTGGACTGTACCCTTGACTGCACGACACAAAGCTTTACGCCTCGCCTGAACCCGTCAATGCCGACATTGGACTGTTGATTGCCTGGTCGGACGAGTCTCGTTTCAAATTGTAGCGAGCGGATGGACGTGTACGGGTATGGAGACAACCTCATGGATCAGTGGAACCTGCATGTTGGCAGGCGACTGTTCAAGCTGGTGGAGGTTCTCTAATTACATGCGGCGTGTGCAGCTGGAATGACATGTGACCCCTGATGCGTCTAGATATGACTGACAGGTGACACGTACGTAAGCATCCTGTCTGATTACC
This sequence comes from Schistocerca cancellata, assembly GCF_023864275.1. Taxonomy (NCBI): domain Eukaryota; kingdom Metazoa; phylum Arthropoda; class Insecta; order Orthoptera; family Acrididae; genus Schistocerca; species Schistocerca cancellata. The sequence goes on from NC_064627.1 coordinate 768,758,502, forward strand.
TGCATCCACTCATGTCCATTGTGTATTCCGATGGACTTGGCTAATTCCAGCAGGGCAATGCGACACCCCACACGTCCAGAATTGCTACAGGGTGGCTCCAGGAACACTCTTCTGAGTTTTAACACTTCCGCTGGCCACCAAAACCCCAGACATGAACGTTATTGAGCATATCTGGGATGCCTTGCAGTGTGCTGTTCAGGACCGATCTCCACCCCTCGTACTCTTACGGATTTATGGACAGCCCTATAGCATTCATGGAGTCACTTCCCTCCAGCACTATTTCAGACAATAGTCGAGCCATGCCACGTCGTGGTGCGGCACTTCTGCGTGCTCGCGGGGGCCCCACACGATATTAGACAGGTGTAGAAGTTTCTTTGGCTCTTCAGTGTGTAAACTTGATGATTATTTTCAACAACATGGAGCACTAGTGTTCACCTCACGCACAATATTTGCACGAGTTGTCTTAGTGAAGACAGGACGTTTAGCAAAGACTGGATCATGGTCTTTAAGAATGTCTGATCTGTCACTCTAATTTTTAGCAAACCGGGGCAAATTGATGGGTCAAGTGGACTCAAGTAATGTTCACACAGCGAAGAGGTAAAGCACATCACTGAAAACGGTATTGGTAGCATCCCTCAGCCATAGTTGACAAGTGTGTCTCTCAGTTTGATACAATTTGTTATATCATGTCAACGGTTGCCAATTACAGTATGTTCTGTAAAGAATATTTCTCCTGCTTATTACGTATCGTAGTTTACTTCATTTCAAACTTACTAACACTCTTTGGACATCTGGCACATTTCCTTACGACTGGTTTGCGGCTATGGCACTGATCCTAATTACACTGCGCAACACAGTTAAAGGACCAGTTTTTCGAAACCACATAATTGTCTCCCGTGGCGGCGCAGAAGTCTAAAATTTATCAAAGGTGCCCACAACCTTCCTCTAATTATGCAAAAGCCTGGCGTCCTGGACGTCAATCACGGGTTCGACGACGCTTCAAACGGCAAGGTGACTACACGTGCGGAAAAGGGGCCGGAGATCAAAAGTTCATGTGACGTTTAAGGTGGGTTAATTATGTCACACTGGCACCAAATTTCACTACTATTCTACCCAGCGCTACCGTGGAGGCGTCACACGATGGGAAGGTCGTCACACTCCTATTATCCAGATTTCACCCCGTCGTTTCCCGCCTTTGCGATAGAGGTCAGGACGCGTCCGTCAGCGTTGAAATCAAACGGTTTTCTTGTGGGTGGCGGAGGAAAACATTTCTGACACACCACCGCTCAGATTCGACACAAGAACGCCTCAGGAGGTGGTATAAACAGCGTCTCTGAAACTACCCCTCTCGTTTGGATGTCGATTACCACATATTTCGCGGTCGAAAACGGCAGTTCGCCGTGCGATGAACAACATGACTACAATCTTGACAGCCTCTGACACTGCTGACACCCTGTGGTCGTGTCAACCTTTCTTTAAGGACATTGTGGGGCTACATCCCCCCATCGAACTTGGTCGCACTCGTTTGGAGCTCAGCGCGAACGTAATTTTTGCTCTCGTGTACACGCTGAAACTACTAGGGTCCATCTAAAACCGTTCGGCGGTATTTGAACATGATCCGAAGCAGCAAAGGGTACTTATACATTTTCAGCCTTCCTGCTTCTAGCCGTTCACTGGAGGGAGAATGGAGTCGTCTGCAAGAGTGTGGACCTTACCGTCGTATGCGTCATTCATTGATGTCGTATAGATTCATTCTAGGAAAAGACGGAGAGAGATGTATAACAATGGACTTCTATTTTCGAAAAGCGGGATATGCTAACCATAAACACTTTGTGTGAGAGTCGGGAGGATTCCCTCGACACGTCCACGGAAGTGTCCCCCCCCCCCCCCCCCCGCACACCACCACCACCCACCCCGTCAATACATGCCTGTTTCATTCTCTGCAGTATTCAGGAGAGAGAATGACATCAGCAACAAGTTACCTGCCTCCAAGGGGGTAGGAGAAACTTTTCCGTTTACATGGTGTTGAATTTTTGATATTACAAACCGACACATGCTGGATGAGGTGCTGTGGACTCACTGTCATACATACGCCAGAGAAAAGAGAAATGTTTAAGGCTTGGCGGAGAAAGAGTGTTTTTAAGGTCGAAATGGAAATTCATGTTCGTCGTAATACAACATATCGTCTGTGCCCAATGAGCAAACACCATACTCGGATTCTGGAAGGGTTGCAAAACACTCGTCTGCTTGTTATAATCCGTTTATTGGACTCAAAACGCATTTTAATCAAAGTTCTTTAGCTAGGGGAATGCGAGGAGGGGAGGAATTTATTTAAAGTCAGTACCGCCATTAGACTTTTTTATTTGCAGTGTTACATTACACTATCATGATTTCGGCTTTAAAGTGCCATTATCAAGTGTTTTAATGTTATACAGTGCCTAAGATGGCATACCTTCTTAATCCTTCCCCAACCTGACCTTGTGTTCCGTCTGTAATGACAACGTCGTTGACGGGACGTTACACTCTAACCTTCCATCCTTCCTTTCCAACATCAGATCTTGAACTAGCTCGATGTTTTTATTCGCGGTTCAAGTTCTGAGACGTCGTCTACGTGCATAACCTAAAAGAGACTATTTAAAAAGGCTCTGTGAATATAAGTACCTCGCTTGCGTCGTTGTATAACATTTAATAAAAATATACAGATGCATGATTTAGAGGCGATATGTACTGATAAAATTATCTCGAGTTTCCAGCCTCATCATACGGATTTTAAACTACTTCAGGCGGCTGAAAACTCGAGAGAATATTATGATTTAATAAAAATATTTATTCATTCAACTCATTCTGTGCTACCTCGAGAACTTTTCCATTGTGTGGTAATGGAAGTTGGTGCACGGAACCGTGGTACACATTAAATCCGAAAAACAGCATCAGTAAAAATATCTAAACGCGACAAATAATTTTAAGAGTAATGTTATAGACTTCAAGAATCAAACAAACATTATTAACAGGTGATTACAAGTTTCTGAGACATCTGGTAATCATCAATGATATTTTAGCTGGAGTGATAGGTTTCTCTTTGCTACTATTTCTGTAAATAAATCCTCTGGTTTTTATGTCTTGATTAGCAAGTATAATTTTTCAGCACGTTATTTCGTTTCACAATGGTGTCTTGAATAACAGTATTAAAAAGCAGGAGTTTTATAAACAGAAGGTACAAGTCATATAATTAGGCTTTAAAGTGGGAAGAAATTGGTGCAAGTTTTACACTGGTACATCGACTTGTGAGGTCATTAGGAAACACATACTGTCACTTTTAACTCATATCTAAGTAAAACAAATACTGCTGAAGCACTACACATTGTATTTCAAAGTCATTCTACAACAACGACAAACGTCATTAAACAAATATGCAGCTATCTGCTTAACAAATTTAAATATGCTGAATCTAAATGAAAATATGTTTCTCAATCAACGCGCTTTGAGCACTTAATACTATGCGAAACGCTGCTGCATACAACACTATGATAATCTTAAAAATGAAATGTAGATGAACACGACAAGCGCCGATAGTATACGTGGCAAAAAAGTTAAGTGAGAGAAAGGTGCAACGTGTACCTCTGCTGGATATATTGGGCAGCTGTTTGTACGAGATCCTTATCGGTCCGAAGTAGAAACTTGTTTGGTTCGGCCTTGTGCCAGAGGCCATGAAAAGGGTCAATGTTTTGCTCTGAAGTATGTGCGCTGGCAATTAGATCCCGTGAAACTACGTCGCAATTTTGAGGCGTGGCCCACAACCATTTAGAGCGACAGTTGTTACATCTATTCTTCGTGTTAATTACTTCAGAGACGTATTCAATTACTTTACAAAACTGGTTCAAATCTTACGATAAAAATAACGATCCGGAATTGAACAGTGGTTTATTAGCTTAGGTAATTCCTCGTACACTTTCATTATTTGAAGTGTACAGAAATGGAAAGAAGAATGTCATACGCGCCTAATATTTGATTCAACTCTTCAACAAGAGAAATGAATGTGTTTAATGCTTCTGTCCTTCCCCAATCATAATAACATCTCTAGCAGGAGATATTGGTACAAAGAATTTCTATAAAATTTTTTACTCATTTCCTTTAAATATCGACGTTGATTCTTTTGACAGAAAAACGAGTTTTTAATGACGACATGTTATCTCTGAATGTGTACTCTGACGCCATACACAGAACTGTATCCGGTGGCTTCAAATTCATATTATTCATCTATGAGCGACATACTAGATCAAATCGAATTGCCCATATAGAACCGCTGCTGAAAGCAATTTCATCTCAATGAATCACAGAGGTAAACAATGTGATTGGGGCTTCATGTGTACAGATTAACCGTCGCCTAGATTCTGGTGCCGCTTCTGGACGACGTCACAATGAAATATCCCAACTCCTCCAAAAAAAAAAAAAAAAAAAAAAAAAAAAAAAAAAAAAAAAAAAAAAAAAAAAAAAAAAATTCTGGACTCAACCCGAAAAATATAAAATCACCTATGAACACAACAATAACTGCTTCGACTCATTACTGAGATGCTCATCAAAACGCAAAACAACAATCTCAGAGCGAGTAAAGTATACTATGTTCAAGATGTTCATGGCTGATGCCGAACAGGAATGTAACATAAAAGACATCGAACAGATTCTTTACAAAGGGAGAAATATGTTTAAAAACCCTAGAAACTTCTAATCTCCGCAAATGGAAATTTTACAAGATACATCTCAAGATTAAGAGTAGATTGGATAGAAAATTTCTGACAGCTAATTAAAATAAGTGCTAAAATAAATCACTTCCCATAGTTTGGAATACAAACCAATGCTTCATTTTATCACTGTCTAAGGTGATAATTGGAATAAAACTCCCCATAAACTAAAAGAAAGTTATGGAGAGCCCAGGGATGATTCAAGAAAGAGTGCGGTAATATGTCGTGCTTTAGGAAAGCCCCAACGTGTTTAATCACATAAAAACAAAAGACCCAGTAAAACATTGAATGGAAAAAATATTCGGAATTCGTTGCTTCACAACCACTCACCTCCTTCGCAATATCCAAGGATTTCTCAACAAGATTGTCCGATTTGCTACTGAGGCGTGCTTACAATGCGGACACAAAAACACTGTTGAACAGAACCTGCCCTATCTCTCTAACCTGCCTTTAGAACGTCTGTGACGAACTCAATGCGTTGCTCATAAATCATAAGTCATAACTACAGATTCAAGTACACCCATATCTAATATTTAAACGAGAAGAGTCAGCACGCTCTTTGCAATGGAAAACCGTCACAGTGAGACAAGTAATTGGGAATACAGGGGTGTTTAGAGGAGCCCCTAACCAGGATCAGTTGTAGGACAATAGTCTGGTTCTGAGATTCAAATCAAGACTGAGTTTAATAAGTCATTTATTTACTCTAAGATCTCGATACATACCACAATAAAATGACAGACAGTTAATCATGAATGTTCCGCTTACAATGTGGGGAGGTACCGTATCTACGTGGAAGACTGCTTGGGAGACGCCATAAGCTTACCTACTTTGTGCAGCTCTCATATGCAAAATCGAGTCCAAGACCCACGAAACAATACAATCAATGAGCAATAGAAGTTGTGTAGCAAATCTCGCAAATTGTGAGCTGCTCACAAAGTGGATAGCGCAAATGCGAAATACTACACTTACTCCAAACTCGACAAACGTACTCCCCAATCGGCGCCGAGACCAGAAGTCTCAGTTCCTCCGCGGCAGGAGCCTCCGAAGGCTTCCCCACGACAAGTGCCAAAAAATCCTTCTTTAAACCTAACTCTCTACTTTTAGAAAAACCCTGCATGAAAGGAATGACAGACATTGCCAAAGTGACAACCGAAATTTCGCTGTCTTTACTTGATTACAAGGGAATCCTGCAGAAATTTTTCATTCTTGGCTTACAGGACGCATCTTATCTTAATATAGGACACGATATTTGCTGCTAGCCGCTTTCCATTCACTGATCGAACCCTTCGCGCCTGATCACGGCAGCGGGTAAGACTCATTTGACTGAATAACAAGACCTGGAGGGAAAGGCAGCGAATTTTCTCATGGTGGGCAAGCAGTGCCATGGCGGCTCATTCTTAGACATAGTATAGGGGGGGTGAATTCATTAAGCACAGATATACCCTAGGGACTTGCAACGGCATGGTGGCAGCTGCCTTCAAAGGAGAAATCCGCAACTATCGCCAAAGCACGGAGCAAAGGCTTACGCAGTTGTTTCCGCGAATTTCAGTGCCTTGGGACCCACTTCCCTTTTACAGAGCCTCTGTGAGTGACTTCCTATGGTCAAGGCATATCATGGGACGAACACCCGGGTCCGCTAGTTTCTCAACTAGTTAATCTGAAGCGTTCTTCCTGGATTACCTAGCCTTGTATTCTTCTCAAAATAGTAGACAAATGAGCAGAAAAATAATCAAGTAACGGAAACCAACTCCCAGTCGATCTCTCCTCGTAAAGTCTCGGTCTTACATTGCACCAATTTTTTCACTGATAATCCAAATATCGGTCAGCGATATGTTACTGTCATGTCAGATTGTCTATAGAGGCTTACTGGCACAAAAAAAGATTAGCATGCATGTTTTTTGATAGATCTCCAAAACATGGAGAAAATTATTTTTTCCGTCACCATGATATTTTTAAAGTATTGGCTTTTACACCACTGTGGACTCTACACAGCAATCTACGGGCTGGCGGTACTTAAACACTCCAAAGATAAAAATGTCCATCAAACGAAAAATAATGGCTATTGCGGGTTAGTACCGATATGACGTGGATTTTGTGGAATTGGCAGAATCTTCATATCTAAAGTGTAACATTTAAAACTTTCGGAACTTAAATGTGTCATTCAGAACCGGCCGCGCGCAACAGTGAATGTTGACTTGGAGCGCCCCAACTACGCATGCTCTTTGGAATTTGGGATGGCAACTTCCCAAAAATGTTCTTACGTCACTTGTCTCGTATCAAGAACCTGTCACATCTTTCTGCAGCTCAAGAAGTCGCTTGTTTCTCAACGCTCACAAGATAGTGAGGTGTTGAAAACTTCAGTTGTAGACTGACTGAAATTCCTGGAGACATACCAGAGAGATGATGTAAAAAATGTCATTCTAGGATACCTAATATTTGCGTACAATCATGACTATGAATAATACACTGTCAGTCGAAGGATCTAGTGTCAAAAGCCATGAGACGGTGGGTACACCAGTTCCCGTCAGATCTCCGAAGTTAAGCAACGTCGAGTGTGGCTGGTACTTTGATGAGCGACCACCCGGTCCGCAATAAGCTGTTGATCTATCGGAGGGCATTCAGCCTAGTGATGCCAGTTGAGGAGCTACTTGACTCGGCTGTAGGTCACGAAAACTGACAACTGAAGAGTAGTGTACTGACCCCATACCCATCCATACCCGCATATGGCAACACCAGTCGTTTGAGAATGACACGGCGGTCGTCAGTACCACTGGGTCATATGAGACCTGTGCGGACGGAGTTAGTATTTAAAGGATCTCATAATATGTTGTGATATCAATTCAGTTCAGTTTATTGCCATAAATTTTAGACCTGTTATCTGAAAGCTCTAAAAGTCTTACTTATTCACTAATCATGAACACGGACAACACTTTATATAAAATGTGTTAACAGCAAGTATTGATAATTTTAAGGTAGGAATAAAGCAGAAAGTTACAAACATAAATAAAGAACAACATAAATTAAGGGACTTTAATTAAAGTACTAAGTGAATAACTTCTAGCTTATATTACTGCATCTGTTACTGGCGCCTGCACATGGATCTGTTGTTGTTACACTATTATACGTTGTCCCAATTGATATACACGTGCCTCGGAAATCCTCATGTCTATACATAGTCATGTGGGTGGTCATTGAATTTTTATTAATTTTTATTTTATAATTTCTCTCTATTATAATTTATTCATGTCTAGCATTCTCTATTACTGAGATGACTTCTCTCCTTAGTCTTCTACTTAGTTCTTATGATCTCTTGACTTTTTCTCGTATTCAGAGCGTCCACTTAATCTTAAAGACAGGAAGTTCAGGAGTTGTTTTTTGGATATTCACTGTGCGGTCACATCAACTGTGGTCCATAAGTTTGATCATTTACAATTGTCTGTAAATCGAAGTCCAATTGTCTGCGTCCCCCCGTATTTGGAAACGTGGCACCCGAAGATGATCGGTGGAGCCTTCCTCTCCACATTCTCACACTGGAGTGTTCTTATATGTTTGGGATGACCTGTTAATAGGTGCACCATTCCTCGAGTATAGTTAGTGTTCTGCGTACGGAGCCTTTTATTGACGCTTGAGATATACTTTTCGGCGGGACCGGGTATATACATTAAAGGCGTATCAGACACGAAATAGGACCTACCAAAATCCTTATTTCCGTTTTCACCAATACTAAATAAACGGCAGCATATTACTTCACTTGCACTAAAACTTTCCAATCCTGGAATGCTAGAGATAGAAGTACATCTAACAACAGCAGCGGTTAACTATCCTTGCCCATTATTTACAAAACTAAAATTAAGTTTACATCCTATAAATACAGCAGATCCTTCCAAAATGTCTTTATTACCAACTGCTGTAACTACATTTTTATTTTTGCTTATAGAAGCGCCATTAGTCGTCTTCACCTCGAAGCTGATGATGCTCTTGCAGGCGGTAGATAGGAACGACGGCGTCTCATGGGCATATGTTTTCTCCTTAATATACCAGATGTGCTGTTACTACTGAAACGCGCTTTTCAGTTATTCAGACACTGTGTCGTCACTGAAAAATCAAACTTGCAACGGACACAATTGAAAAAAATGATAAAAGTTTCATAAAATTTCTCCACACCGAAAACTCAAATGGTTCAAATGGCTCTGAGCACTGTGGGACTTATCTTCTGAGGTCATCAGTCCCCTAGAACTTAGAACTACTTAAACCTACCTAACCTAAGGACATCACACACATCCATGCCCGAGGCAGGTACGAACCTGCGAGCGTAGCGGTCGCGCGGTTCCAGATTGTAGCGCCTAGAACTGCTCGGCCACTCCGGCCGGCCCTAAAACTCACAAAGTACACTCACACACTACTTGATACGCTTCAAATAAGAGAAGGATTAAGAAACAGTCATTTTTTTCTTAAGTACGGCCGGCCGGGGTGGCCGAGCGGTTCTAGGAGCTACAGTCTGGAACCGCGCGAACGCTACGGTCGTAGGTTCGAATCCTGCCTCGGCCATGGATGTGTGTAATGTTCTTAGGTTGGTTACGTTTAAGTAGTTCTAAGTTCTAGGGGAGTGATGACCTCAGAAGTTAAGTCCCATAGTGCTAAGAGCCATATGAACAATTTGAACCTTAAGTGCGTCATCTATCAAGAGTTTAAGAAGGGTATCCAAGATTATCTGCGAGGAGACTTTAAAAAGCTATACATGTGCTCGCTAAGACCATTGCGCAACAAGAATGGCGCACTGTCAGAAGATAATACGTGTTACTGATTTTCTACAGACACAGTTCTGCTGCGGTATGTATAACAAGGGCATCATTCTGTGGGAGTGAATTGGCGCAGAAACTGGAAACCTAACATAAAGTTGAAATCCGCGGGACAGTGCGTTCTTGTGGGAAAGATATCTAAATTATCCACAGATCTCCCGTGAAATTGTTGCGGTATATGGACAATATATAACGTCGGGTCCAGCCGTTGTGAAAGGGCGGAAACAATTTGACCAAGGCTGTACAGAAGTGGGTGATGCTGATCGGGAAGGAAGGCCATCGACGTCGTCCACAGATGATAATGTCCAGGTAATCAGGTAACATTCTCCGCAATTGCAGATTATCCAGCTATGCTGGCGTTTACGCGGCGGTTCTCGAATGGTTCCGTGACTGCGAAGCGGATTTTTATCGTTGATGAATTGAACAATTGTTAGATCGACAGAAAGGATATTTAAAAAATTATAGTGTAACCTCCCCTTAGAAAAATTATAAATGACTGTGCTGATAAACCTATTACGTCACTTGATTTTCAAACAGCTGAGCAAAACTGAACGTACTCAGACATTTCTCTCTTTACTTATACTGATCATCACTAAACTGACACACGCAATATTATTTTTTTTTAGTGCAACGCAATCTGACTTTCAGTAATCCCTACAAAAGAATGGCCCTGACTAACAATAACCTATACCTTTCATGAATCACTTACCTCACAAAAATCTTCGTTACTCGAACTACTTGCAATACAGCGAGCGCCAATACTGCCAGCTAAATGAAAGATTCTAACTACTGAAGGCACTAACTACTGACAGGCATAGTTAGCAAATGAGTGATTTTCATAGAGAACAAACAATGTTGTTGTTGTTGTGGTCTTCAGTCCTGAGACTGGTTTGATGCAGCTCTCCATGCTACTCTATCCTGTGCAATCTTCTTCATCTCCCAGTACCTACTGCAACCTACATCCTTCTGAATCTGCTTAGTGTATTCATCTCTTGGTCTCCCCCTACGATTTTTACCCTCCACGCTGCCCTCCAATACTAAATTGGTGATCCCTTGATGCCTCAGAACATGTAATACCAACCGATCCCTTCTTCTGGTCAAGTTGTGCCACAAACTTCTCTTCTCCCCAATCCTATTCAATACCTCCTCATTAGTTATGTGATCTACCCATCTAATCTTCAGCATTCTTCTGTAGCACCACATTTCGAAAGCTTCTATTCTCTTCTTGTCCAAACTATTTATCGTCCATGTTTCACTTCTATACATGGCTACACTCCATACAAATACTTTCAGAAACGACTTCCTGACACTTAAATCTATACTCGATGTTAACAAATTTCTCTTCTTCAGAAACGCTTTCCTTGCCATTGCCAGTCTACATTTTATATCCTCTCTACTTCGACCATCATCAGTTATTTTGCTCCCCAAATAGCAAACCTCCTTTACTACTTTAAGTGTCGCATTTCTTAGGAAGTGTCTCATTTCCTAATCTGATACCCACAACATCACCCGACTTAATTCGACTACATTCCATTATCCTCGTTTTGCTTTTGTTGATGTTCATCTTATATCCTCCCTTCAAGACACCATCCATTCCGTTCAACTGCTCTTCCAAGTCCTTTGCTGTCTCTGACAGAATTACAATGTCATCGGCAAACCTCAAAGTTTTTATTTCTTCTCCATGGATTTTAATACCTACTCCAAATTTTTCTTTTGTTTCCTTTACTGCTTGCTCAATATACAGATTGAATAACATCGGGGACAAACAATGTATTTACCTTAATAATGTTCAAAAGTCATTATATCCAGTCTTACAAATTTCCTTTTTCTGACGGACACACGTCCAAATCGTCCGCTCTCAAAACTCTGCCATCTCTCTTCCCACATCCACCACTGCTGGCGGCTCACCTCCAATTGCACAACGCTACGCGCTGTTCCCATGCAACTGCCCAACACTACAATAATGAATATTCCAACAATGCCAACCAGCCACAGACTGCACACAGCACAGTCAGTGATTTTCATACAGAGCGCTACGTGGCGTTACCATTAAAACCTGAACAGCCTACTTACAATAGGTATTGAAGAAATATCACACAGAATAACAGACTAGATTCAGAAATAATAGATGTTCCATGGAAATCAATGTATCAATGCATTCTGATGACGAGCCTGAAGACCTGTACGAGGAATTACAGGAGCTGATAAAGGAAAGTAATGATAATGGGAGATGTTATTGTGAAAGTAGGAGAGAAATAAAGAACGATTCTGTAGTGAGACATTTCGGTTAATTACCTATGATAAGAGATGTATGAAATGTAGCCGAGCAACAAGTCCAGCATCTCAGAAAATCGTAGTTACACGGACTACACGAAAGAGACAAGCATGCAACAAAGAAAAGACACAACATTCAAGCAAGCGGCAACAGCAACTTGACACAATATGCTGAATTTAAAAATAAAATATTCTTAAAGGTTTGGGGATGATGTGACAATACATAACGCTAATTTGGTAAGAGAAAAAATTGTACACATGATTCTACGAAGAAGATAAAACAGAAACATGGTTGGGCGGACATCATCTCTTGAGTGAAGTTAGGAAGCGGAACAGTGAGAAAGCTGCAAGAAAAATCAAACATTTGTTTATGTAGCTCAACAGATGAAACGAAAGCGGGTTGGTTCATAAGTTCACAGCGTTTTTCCACATGTTTAAATAAAAACAACAGAGACACATAACAGAGACTGTAGTCATCAATAATAAATTCTCCTTCACTATTTACAACTATCTGCCAACTCTGGGGTAACTTTTCGATTCCGCGATCGTAAAAATCATTTCGTTTTGAGGCGAAGAACTCGTCGAGCGGATAATATGTACTGACGCGTCCCGCTTTTGCCTTGTGGGCAACGACCACCGGGTCCGAGTCTGGAGGTACAGCGTATGTAGAGCACCACAAAGGGCTGTTCGCTGATTTTTGCGATTTTGGCTTAGAGCATGAGGTACCCATACACCCGATTCTTGAACCTTCCCCACTGAATGCAAATGTCGCACGATGGTGCAGTGCTCACGGTTCATCACATTTGCCAGTCCTCGAGTACAATGACGTCGATCATTGTGGATTAATGAGTTTGAACGATCTACATCAAACCCACAGGTGTTCCTGAACGTTGGAAGACGCTAATGTCAAAACGATCTTCCTTAAGAGCAGAAAACCATTTCCTTGCCGTGCTCTGTCCAGCGGCATTATCCCCATACACAGCGCAGATGTTTTAACTGCCCCCGCCGCTGTCACCCCTCTACTGAACTCAAAGAGAAGAATATGTCGGAAATGTTCCGATTTCTCCACTTGGAATTCCATTTTCTAGCTTTTACAGCTCCACTATGTCCACATGATAAAATGACAGTAAGTAAACTAAAATAGCAACATTGAACTACAGAAAAAAAATCGTTAAACCCATAGCAATCAAAACACCAACATGTGAAACAAAAACGTTACGAACTTGTGTACCACTCTGATAGCTACTGCTGAAAATAATGGCACAGCAGAAATAATAGCTGAATATGTGTACAAGGCGCTTTGTATTTATAGAAAAATAGTCAATAAAAAATCTATACAAACAGCCCAAAAGAAACAAAGCATTGATTCAACCTCTGTGAGTATACTGACGAATTTGTACCATCATTGCTACAGCTTCCATTATATTTCATCAGGATTGTATGCAATTTAAAATTGAAAGAGAAGCCTCGTGGATCTATATTATCAAAACTATTCTAAGCTGTTAAAGATAAAGTTTTCAGACACTTGAATAGGCAAACGAAGAAATACCAGTTAATGATGAAAATAAGACCCAGCCTTGTTCTATTGTTACCTCTTGTTCAGATGATTGACTACACTGAATGAAAGACCTATAACAGGAACTTGCAAAGCGAGCCTGAAATCCCAGAATAATGATACCGGGAAGAAAACATTACACATTAACAATAAAAATAAGGCCCCAGTAATGAACTTTTTTATTCAGAGTAGTTGAAGACAACGACTGCATGAATAGCAAAGGCCTAAACAGAAAACTAACAAAGGCATTGTGAACATTTGGCAAACTAACTAGGATTTGAAAAAAACTAAGCTCCTACTGTGTCAGAAAAGGAAAATTTAGATTTAATTTGTAGCTGTTACTAATTCTGACGTAAAGTAGTGAGATATAGACTTTTAGAGCGAAAAGCATTCCAAACTGAGAGTTCTTCAGCGAATTGTGCAGAGATGCAACTTGGGAACTACTAGAAGAGACGGATAAACAAACCAAAGGATCAGGAAACAGACTAGAGTGGCAGAAGTAATAATGACTTTACTGAAATGAGGTGTGGGTGGGTGAAACCATTAATCAAATGAACAGGTGGTAGATGGACCAAGGAAGTTCTACGCTGGGAATAATAAAGTCGTAACTGAAGGTGGATAGATGACATTAAATAACATACAAAAGCAACATCGATAACTGTTGAAAACCACAAAGTATGGAGAAAGCTAGGTGAGACCTTAATCCATCAGTTTATGTCATATGAATGGTGATCATGAAATACGCGAAACGCAGACACAAGCTTTTTCCACTCTCATATGTTTTTTCTCTAAGAGAATGAGGTAGCGCCGGCCGCAGTGGCCGAGCGGTTCTAGGCGCTACAGTCTGGAATCGCGCGACCGCTACGGTCGCAGGTTCGAATCCTGCCTCGGGCTTGGATGTGTGTGATGTCCTTAGGTTTAAGTAGTTCTAAGGGACTGATGACCTCAGAAGTTAAGTCCTATAGTGCTAAGAGCCATTTGAACCATTTTTGAGTAAGGTAGCTTCATGCCATTTCATGGTTCATTACAAAGGTAATGAGTTCAGATTCAAGGCGGGACTACAGGCATGCTACTCCGTTTAAGGAGTGTTATTGTCAACAGATCACTGCCTCACAGATACTGCGTTATGACAGGCCGCATTATCATGCTTATAAAACAATCATCGCCTTCGAACTGCTCCTCTGCTGTACACCAATAATGCTGTAAAATGTATTCTAATCGTCCGCATTCAGCGTTTTCTTACGCGCGATAAGGAGGCCTCACCCTAACCACGAAAGCCTGCCCCTTACCATGACACAACTTCCTCTTTACTGCACTTTTGGGAGGTACACGTAATGGCAGGTAATGTCGTCCAGGCATCCACCAAATCGAGATCCTTCCATCAGATTGCCACAGGGTATAGCGTGATCCATCACTGTAAATCTCTCGTTTCCAGTCATCCACAGCCCACTGGCGTCGCTTAGCGCTAACTTCGGATACGTTTTGCTTGTGAGCTGCTGCTCGACCATTGCACCCCATTATTTTTAGCTCCCTACGCACAGTCAGTTTCCTTCAAGCACACTTTGAAACTCACGAGTGGTTCTTTCCGCTGATTTCAAGCTATTTTTTTACAACCATCCTCTGCAATGCTGGACTGTCCCCACCCGTCACTACACGGGGTTTGCATTATCTTCGTTTAGCCCTGATTGTTTCTCCGCGTTTCCATTTGACAGTCACATCACCAAAAGTCGGCTTCGGTAGCTTTGGAAGGGTTAAAATGTCCCTGGCGGATTTATTACTCTGGTGACATCCAATGACTTAACGACATTCGAAGTCACTAAGCTCTCCTGCCCGACCCATTTTGCTGTTGCCGCTTCTCTACTGACAACACAACACTCCTAGTCTAGTTTTACACTGGTAGTTTCGCCTCTCGTGACTTCTATTGCTCACTTCCGCATTACATAGAGGACTTTTGATTAGACAGTGTAAGTTCCAATGCACCTTGTGGAGGCATCGCGTAAAATTCACTGTTCGGCTGTAATGCAATAGTAATACGAGTAGGTTCGTACTTAATTCCTTTATGTGTGTCACCTTTACCAATGATTGCTATTTCTTGTACTTTTTATTTAATCCTTTCATGGTGCTTTAATTAGTCTTGGGCCGTAAGTCATATGTAAGTCAACTTGGATGACCAAAGACCAGCAGCGTTCATATAAAACTCTAAGCTACGTCAACAAATGCTATTTAAAGACGGCGTGCCACGCGGTCTATAGACGACAGACGGCGCGCTAAAATCACTTCTTAATCATCGTCTCACACATCTTACTAATCTTCAAATTCATTCTTCGTTAACAACATAGTACCCGCTTTTCGGGTATCTAAGAGCAAAACAGAACAGAACTGTTTGATAGAAACGGATAGAACTCGAATCAAAATCCAAGCACTCTGATTCAACACTTGATAGTCTTTTTAAAGGAGACAAGAAAAATCCGTGTGGTTTCCGTGATCAATGCACTTCTTCTTTACCAAGACGGAGGCAGTTCATAGCATTTAATTGCCTTGTTGATGATATAGGTAACGTTCAACGGATTAGTATTTAATTTGATTGCTACACATAGGACCGAGGTTCTGTGCCCGCAGCTTCGCAGTATTCCTATTTGTCCGAGGGAACAGGAGCAGGGTCCCATCAGCCCCTTTAGGACAACCGAGCAGTTACTCAAAGAAGGAGAAAGAACAGTTTTGTCAGCCGACATTAGGGACAAAGAAAGTGGCGCGTTACCTTCGTGTCCCTCCATACTACCATTTAAAGACTTCACTCGTAGTGTGTATGTGTGCGTGCGCGTGTGTGTGTGTGTGTGTGTGTGTGACAGAGAGAGAGATTCGACTGCCAACCCGTACTGGGGTTCGGAACCCAGATTAAATTTTAGATTCCTCTCTTGCTACGAAGACTACAGTGGTGCAAAGAACGAGCAGGACAGCCTACCGGCGCAGCGGCGTACCGGCCGCTAGTCCGATGGAACGGCGTGCCGCTGCGTCTGGTATCGCACGAGGCGGACGCCCGGTTTTTATAGGACGCCTGCAGTAATGGCCGGAATATTTTAATACTGGTAAGTGCACTAGAAGCAGTGGCAGCGGCGCGGCCTTGGGCAGCACTCAAGGCTAGCGACAGCGGGCGCCGCCCTTGAAGCTGCGGAGGAATTCGGCGCGGACAACGAACCCCGTGGCAGCCCTCACTTACCTCCTCGTAACGGAGAAACAAACTATTTGCCTGTTCTGTCTGTCGATCCGTATTTATCTTAGAGATGTAGCTAACGGAACCTGGAACGTCGCAAGGCAGGTATCAGAAAAGAGGCGAGAAATAATGTTATTGCACTCTGGCTCGTTAATCGTACTACATTCCATTTCCACATGAGGTCGTTAGCCAGTCACGACTTTTTTCTATTCTGTACGAGAGTCGGGAGGAAATCGGGAGCATCTGTCGCTGTTCAGTGGTTCGTCAACAAGTTCCTTCGCGTCGACATTCCTCATCTAGGTATCTGATTATCAAATGATCATTCTGTTAATGTAGGTAAACCAAGGTTTCTTACAACTTGATTAGATCCATTTGTCCGCAGCTCGTGCTCTCGCGGTAGCGTTCTCGCTTCCCAAGCACGGGGTCCTGGGTTCGATTCCCGGCGGGGTCAGGGATTTTCACCTGCCTCGAGATGACTGGGTGTTGTTGTGTCGTCTTCATCATCATTCATCCCCATTACGGTCGGAGGAAGGCAATGGCAAACCACCTTTTCTAGGACCTTGTCTAGTATGGAGGTGCGGGTCTCCCGCGTCGTTCCCCTACGCTCTGTCACGGAGCACGGGACTTCATCATCATCATAGATCCATTTAGCTCACCGCCTTTCATATGTCACACCCATTCCATTTCAGTGCTCATTATAATAGCTACATTAATTTGGGAAGTTTGAAAAAATGATATTTTTGGTTATGCTGTATCCTTAGTTTACCGGATCTGGTACTTCAGAATAGTCCTTATTGTTATTTCGTTGTGGAATAAAAACAGTTGGTCTAATCCTTTAGATGGAACATCTATGAATCTCGTGGCAAAGTTTGCACGTCACATGTGATCGCTAACCAGTTATTCCATGTTCTACAATAACTGGTTTGTTAAGGTATTTCCTTATTTGACGAACTTTCTGTTCACTCTGTGCTTCTCATAAACACACAATTTCAATAACGGATTGTATCTTCAGTCACAAACTTTTTATGTACTGATGATTAGATTAGTGGTTGTGTAAGTTTTCCTTTAATTTTCACTACTGCACTTCTTTAGAGTAAATGTTTGCAATACACATATCACGTAACTATTAATCAAATTCTTCGTAAAAAATCGGGATTTTTTCATAAACTACTTTTATCATAGTCTACGAGTCTGCATTGCAGTGCACTTAACAACATATCCCTGCATATAGCTTAATCAATACTTCGCAATATCGTATATGGTCGGTTTCTATCTGATATTTCCTAAATATATATTTAAAATGTTGCCGGTTTGTTACCAGGCTGAAATCATAGTAACATCCTTGAAATGCTTTCTACAAAATGTTGAATTCTGATTTAGTTTCTGCATAATTGTTATAAACAAATTGTAGGAACAGCACACTTGAGAATTTAAAGTGACCATGTACCAGTAATATGCAAAGAAAACAAGAGATACAAAACTACATAGAAATAATTTCGTTCTCCTAAAAATAATAAATCTGCATTACGACAATTCATTTCATTACAGGAATGTATACGAGGTTAAATTACACGAAAAGTTACCCTCTTAGTAATGGAAGATTATACAGACATACAGTACGCGAAATGGATAATTATTAAGAAAGCATTTCTTCATCTAGATCTACATAGATACTCCGCCAGCCACCATACGGTGCGGTGTGGAGGGTACCCTGTACCACTACTAGTCTTTTCCTTTCCTGCTCCACTCGCTAACAGAGCGAGGGAAAAACAACTATCTATATGCCTCCGTATGAGCCGTAATTTCTCTTGGACCATACACGCAATACATGTTGGCGGCAGCAGAATCGTCTGACAGTCAGCTTCAAATGCTGGTTTTCTAATTTTCTCAAAAGTATTTCTCGAAAAGAACGTCTCTTTCGTTCCCGGGGTTCTCGTCTGAGTTCCCGAAGCATCTCCGTAACATTTACGTGTTATTCGAACCTACCGCTAAAAAATCTAGCAGCCCGCCTCTGAATTGCTTCGATGTCTTACATCAATCCTACCTGGTACGGATCCCAGACACTCGAGCAGTACTCAAGAATAGGTAACACCAGCATCCTATATGTAGTATCCTTTACACTTGAACCGCTCTTTCCTAAAATTCTCCCAGTAAACCGAAGTCGACCGTTCGCTTTCCCTACCACAGTCCCCACATGCTCGTTCCATTTCATGTCGCTTTGCAACGTTACGCCCACATATTTAAACGACTTGACAGAGTCAAGCAGGACACTAGTAATGCTGTGTCCGAACATTACAGGTTTGTTCATCCTACTCATCCGCATTAACTTACGTAAACAGAAAAAGATGTTGCAGATACTTAAGGAAATGTCGATAGATTGATACAAACAATGACAGTAACATGGTAGAACATCCAGAAACCATCAACTCTGTTTGTAAATGTCATAGAGAATGTGAGACGATGCAACGAAAATATGATAAAAGCAACAACTGACGACAGTAAGAGTATTTAGTACACAAAGCATTAACTGATGCTGGATAAATACCAAAGTTAATAGTTAACAGATAGCACAGATACTAACAAGAAGAAAAAAGTAGGTCATACGTGCCCTACAGGAGAGAGACGGCTGAACTCTACAGTTGTCATGCAAGATGGAGCCCTACCACACATCGCTCGTAAAGTTCACCTGCTTCTCCGAGACACATCTGGAAACGATCGAATTATCAGCCGATCGTTTCCAAATGCTTGGCCGATACGACCACCTGATCTCACTCTCTGTGATTTCTGGTTGTGGCGCAACCTGAAGGAGAGGTTTTACCAGGGCAACATTCACATATGTGCTGATCTGAAGTGCAGCCTGTCAAGGGTGTCGCAAACCTTTTGGGTCGAATTGAAATACGTGATTGTGGATCCACAACCTGTTATATTGAGATAGAGAACCAATGGTCGGAAATGCGTATTTATTTTGTTATGGACGTATACAGTGTACACCGCGTAACTACAACGTAGTTCAAAGCGACTATTGCTTGTCTCAATGCATATATTGCAACAGCGCATACAGTTCTGTGGCACTCTCGTGTCATTCTAATTGGAAGAATTTTATCTCCGTGGATACCGACCTATGAGAGACAGGTCGTTCACGCCACAGAGAGCCGGCCAAGGTTCCCGCCAAAGACATGTCTGAACACCAGACTTCGAGGAGATGGTGTTGTGGTTGTGTAGCCGACCAACCAGCAATAAGCACCCGTCAACTTGCCCCTGAAACGTACACTTCGAAGGATGCAATGTGCAGAGTACTGCCGGAGCAGGTTTTATGCCCCTATCATAAAGAACGCTGGACCAACGGATTTTGAACCCCGCGTTCACGATGATGATTATTGTTGATTAGTGCTTTAGAGCGCACAACAGCGAGGTTATCAGCGCTCGCCGCGGTCACTTCTGTCACTGAATTATCCACAGCAGTGCTGTAGTGCCGAACTTCGTACAGTTTTAATTGTTCACGGATGAGGCCCTATTCAGCTGTGCTGGTTTTTTCAGCAGCCACAACAGCCATCGTTGGATTGGAAGGGGAGGTCCTGTCCGATGGCCGGCGCGATCGATGGATCTCACAGCACTCGACTTTTTCCTCTAGGGTTTCGTCAAGATGTTGGTGTATGAAACCCCCACAGAAACGGATGGAAATCTATTTCCTAGGGTCCAAGCTCGCTTTCTCCTGGTACAACAGGCACCAGAGATCTTTGAGAAAGTGTGGCAAAACTTCATGCGGCTTTGCCATACATGCATTGAAACTGACGGTTCACTTTCAACATTTACTATGAGCTACATTGTTGTTATGCGGTTATGTTGTGTTTGTCCCTAACGCCCACTATCACCTATTTCAATTTGACCCAAAGGTTTGAGACACACTGTATGTATGTATGTATGAATGTATGTCCCACATTTCCTCCTAAACCATACTTGGTATACACATCAGTTGCGGTCTGGAAAACATCGCTTTGGGGTAAGAACGACCAACGTATCAAAGGAGTAGGGATGGAGGCGAAAAAGCAGCGTAGCCACGACGCGCGTATAGCCATCCTTTAGTGTTTCGTTATTTGAGGATGAGAGCACTTAGTGACGTGCAACGAAGTTTACACCTAACTTCAAACCTTTATGAAACATTTTTCGCTGCCAAACCCTACACAATGATGAAAGATAAATGTTTATCACTTACTACATTTTCGCTGTGTTCATCTTCTTTTCTTTATAATTTCTTTAACTTACTTTCCACTGTTTTGGTAGCCGAGGGTACTCGCGAAAGCACCTTCGTGCCTCCGTCCATGTGCGCTTGGTCACGCTATGTAGCGATCCCGCAGTGTTTGCACAACTGTAGACAACTAACACTTTTCTGGTCTTTTTTCGAGGAGGGTTTACGAAATTCGATTGAAATCAGAGCACATTTGTAATTCGGTATATGCAGATATTTCCTCTACACAAGGGAAATTATAAGGAAACAATTTTTCATTCGATGGAATTGCCAGAAGGAATTGGAAAGGAAACGCATGCTCATTTTTTTATTTTATTTTTCATCTGCACTACTACTAGGCATGTAAGGAAAAAAAACGATACCAGAGCCAACTATCAGCGAATAGTAGAACTCTTTGAAAATGCACAGAAACTAGAACGCAGTTGCGCACTGAGATAACAGAAGTCACGCGGTACCTCCTAATATCGTGTCGGACCTCCTTTTGCCCGGCGTAGTGCAGCAACTCGACGGGGCGCGGATTCAACAAGTCGTTGGAAGTCCCCAGCAGAAATACTGAGCCATGCTGCATCTATAGCCGTCCATAACTGCGAAACTGATGTCGGTGCAGGATTTTGTGCACGAACTGACCTCTCGATTACGTCCCATAAGTGTTCGATGAGTAACCAAATCGTTCGCTCGAATAATGCAGAGTATTCCTGAAACCAACGCGATCATTTGTGCCCCGGTGACGTGGCGCACTGTCATCCATAAAAATTCCATCGTTGTTGGAGAACATGAAATCCATATATGGCTGCAAATAGTGTGCAAGTAGCCAAAAATTTCTAGACAAGGATCGGTTCAGTTGGACCAAGGTACCCAATCCATTCAACACAGCCTACGCCGTTACGGAGCCACCACCAACCCTACCATTACCTCTTAGCAACTGAATCGGGATTCACTGGCCTGGCCACGATTTTCCGGTCGTCTATAGTCCAGCCGATATGGTGACGAGCCCTGAAGAGGTGCTGTATGCGATGTTGTGCTGTTAGCAAAAGCGCTCGCGTCGGTCGGCTACTGCCATAGTCCATTAACGCCATATTTCGCCGCTCTATCCTAACGAACACGTTTGTCGTACGTCTAACATTGATTTCTATGCAGTGTTGCAAGTCTGTTAGCACTGACAACTACACGCAAACGCCACTGCTTTCGGTCATTAACTGAACTTTGTCTGTGACGGGAGGTAATGCCTGAAATTTGGTATTCTGGACACACTCTTGACACTACGGTCGCAGGTTCAAATCCTGCCTCGGGCATGGATGTGTGTGATGTCCTTAGGTTAGTTAGGTTTAAGTAGTTCTAAGTTCTAGGGGACTGATGACCTCAGAAGTTAAGTCCCATAGTGCTCTGAGCCATTTGAACCATTTGATCACACTCTTGACACTGTGGATCTCTGTATATCGAATTCCGTAACGATTTCCGAAACTGTCAATCCGCGTTCAAAGTATGTTAATTCCCGTCGCGCGGCGGTAATCGCGTTGGAAACCTTTTCACATGGATCACCTGAGTACAAATCACAGCTCCCGAATGCACTGCCCTGTTATACCTTTTGTACACTATACTACCGCCATCTGTACATATGCATATCGGATTCCCATTTCTGTCACCACAGTCTAAGTTATGGCACAGGCAGTGTACGCTTGTGACACCAAGAGCTATATATATTAAGTGTCTGTTTAATTTAAATTACACCTCACAGTGTTATTCTCACACCTAAGTTGTCTGTAGCATTTGTCAAAAATTCGTTTAGTTCTGCTAAAACCGATACAACACATGCCATGGCACAGTATATTCGGTGATGGGACCCTTCCGTACTTTGTTGTCCGTAGCACTTCGTACACTCCGTCTGTAGTGACTGGCATCGGTATCATTGCTACTGGAACCCACACGACACCGTAAAATTATGTACACCTTATGCTACATTTCTTCTAGCCAAGAGCATTTCGGAATTTTAATTTTGACTTTCATTTCTTGCATGGTAATACTGTTAAGACATTCCACATCTTCACGTGTATAAGACGGTAACTCTTCCGCATATTATAGCGGAATTTGCGTATTGAATCTTAAGTCTACCACAATGGTATTTAGTAAATGCTGATATCTTAAATCCATCCCATTCATATCCAGAGTTTATCATACGCCGTGTTTAAAGTAATTAGTAAGCCTTCTTTCCAAATCTAATAGAAGATTATATTCTTCCTTCATGCCAGTCTTTTTTGTCAAACACTCCAGTTTGTGTTTCTGACTCTGACATCTTCCATTTTCAGTTTTCTTTTGAGTACATTTAACACATGAACAGCACTTAAAGAAGTAATTTCTGTCATAGGGAATGGCTGAAGTCTATTCAATACACTTCGTTTTCTTACGACCTGTAAAGTAATATGTTTGTGGAAAACAATCCTAATTTGCCAATAATATCATTGTGGGGAAACAATGTCCTGCGTTGAGAAAAATTGTTTTCACCTTTAACATAACACTTAAATTGCCTCCGTTGGAGTTGGTGTTGACGGTTTCCGCATAATTTACAAGACAATAATTGAAACCGTAGACATAACATGGTTTATAATCTCTTCTCAGTCTTGATGATGTAGAAGTTTTACTTGTACGCCATCAATTTTTGTGTACTGTTATTGCCCACGAGATTAATTACAGAACACTAATCAATACAAATAAAAATTGTTCTGTAAGCTTTCTGATAGTGGAAATAACAAAGGCGCATTGTGAATACTGTTTTTTGTGTTTAATACAGTTAGATGGCCTTCCACAGGGTCAAACAAATCATCCATAGCCTAGTTATAAATAATAGCTTACAGTCTGGTAACTAGAATATACCTTAGCCAAGGAAGACACAGAAGTTTCTTGCACAGACATATCAGGAACATTTTACAAAATCGATAAGTAGGTTTCCAACATCACTGTTCATTCCTGGGCTTGTGATCTGAAATATAAATTTGTCATATATTTTTATTTTACATTTGGACTCGTCCACATTAAAATGTCTACTCCACTGCGTTGTCGTTTTTCGCAATGACATCGCTGTTTCCTTGGTATTCTTCTTACCCAGAAGTCCTGGTCTGATACTGAAAGCACCCGAGCTATGAACATGAGTCAGTTGTGGGATAATGTTAGTCCAAGTCACTCCTGCTCGTCTCGCATTGTGCCACGGCCAGCTGCAGCAGTAGTCACGAGGGGTCGGCAACTGGAAGTCACTGTTCACACAGTAAAACTGCCCCATGAAGCACGACGTTTCAATTTGTTACTTCTCTGTTACTATCTGTATTCGCGACACATTTTTAAGTAAGTATTGACATATGCCACTGAATTTACCAGCACAATTATATCATTATATGACATAGTTCAGGATATATGATGTCATAAACACTGAGACACGTGAAAACCTGCCGCATCATAAATGATATTTTATTTTATTACTTCTTTATTAATAACTCTATTCGCAACACATTTTGCAGACAGTAGCCATATATACCACTGGATGTACCTGCAAAATTACAGGTCGTAATTCAGGAAGATACGACGTCATAAACGTTAAGCTGCGTGAAAATGAAAGTTCAGGGCAACATTCACTACAGTTACATGTGAAATTTTTCTATCAGTACGTGTGAAGTATGTTAAATGTATGTGAAATATATTTGAAATGCGCAAAGCCACGGGTAAAAAGCTCATACTAAACCACTGGAACGATTTCAACCAATTTTGGCAAACATATTAGTTACGATCTGGAAGGGGCTGCTGTGGGAAAAAGAACCACCAGCGCCCTATTGGGGTGAGCGTGATAATGTGGAGAGAGAAGAGGGAAGGAGAAGATGGACAGACAACGAGGAGAAGGAACAGATGGTCACAGATAGGGGGATGAGGAGATGGAGAGAGACAGCTGGGGGAGAAATGGGCAGAGAAAGGACGAGGAGGGCAAGGACAGAGACAAGAGAGGGACAGAGAGAAGGGAATGAGGAGATGGACAGGGAGGGGTGAAGGATGAAATGGACAGAGAAACGAGGAAGGAGGAGACAGTCTGTTAGAAGATTGGAATAAATACACACCCAGGCAACGTTGGGTACTCAGATATTATATTTT
The DNA here is from genome assembly GCF_023864275.1 of Schistocerca cancellata. Classification (NCBI taxonomy): domain Eukaryota; kingdom Metazoa; phylum Arthropoda; class Insecta; order Orthoptera; family Acrididae; genus Schistocerca; species Schistocerca cancellata. The sequence goes on from NC_064627.1 coordinate 768,783,454, forward strand.
TATATGTGTGCCTGAAAATCAAAATGAATACACTTAAGCAACTGAAGAGTTATTTTGAAATAGAGTTGATGACTTTCGATTTATAATTTAATCACGTCATAGTACTGCGCTACGTCTTTACAAATACACACGTTAATTTCAATAATTAACACAGAATTTGTGTATCGCAACATGAAAATGTTCAGTCAAAGAGATCTCTGGCACCAACTACAGATTAGAAACTGTGCACTTTGACACAATGAATAAAACACTGTCACTTATTTGTTCATCGACAAATTTTCGCGCAGTTTCTGGGATTGATATACTGAAAGTGCGCCTTTTTCTTCTTAAAATGTTAAGTCGAGTCTGTAATGTTTACTTGTTAGACTTTGAGTATCAGTATTATGCCAACAGATTGTGGCGTACACGGATGAAGTGACAAGAAACTGGAGAACTATGTGACTGTAATGATGTTAGAGGGCATGTTTTTTCATAGAATAGGCTTGCGACACAGAAAAACTTCACATAATCATTTTAAAAACGAAAGGAAGGAGCGGCTTCAATTTCAGTCGATGACGAGCGAACATTGCCGTCTGAAATTGTGCGTACGAAGACACGGATCTGTCACTACTTCTAATCAAAAACGTTTGAAGTCACCTGCATGTCTGCAGACGTGTTCCCAAGGAAACAGGCAACGAAAGAATTAGCCTCATGAAACTGAAGGACAATTTTGCTGTGACATATACACGAAACAATAACCGAAATACAAGCATTTTGTTCAAAGGCGCACATATTCGAAATCACAAGCATTTTGTTCAAAGGTGCACATATTCGAAATCGGAGTCTGCTGCTGGCCTCCACGTTTATCACAACGTGGTCCAGCCATTGCTGCTCAAGACTGCCACACGCTTAAAAGGCGGCGTTCGTGAGCTCATCAAGTATTTAAGGGGTTTCCTGCGACGGTACATAGCAAGTTTTAGTTGATGCCAAGCATATTCAATCAAGTTCATTTCAGCAAATATTGCCAGTCATGCGACTGATTCCTGCTTCCTGGAGGTAGGCGATCACGATGTGAGCTTGTGCAGTAACGTTCTGAAATATGAACTCATCGTCGAAATGTTGACTGTAGTGTTGTACAATAGGTCGGAGAAAACAGTCCTGATAATACACAGCCCTCAAATTACCCTTGGTAGATGGTGAGAGGTGTCTGACATCCGTTCATGATACCAGTCCAAATCATTACTGGCCCACCTCCACTCTACACCTTTGAGACTCCATGTCTGACATGTGCAATGGTACCCGGCATCAGACAAATCCCGCACACGTCACTGAACAGAATCTGACACTGTTGATCGCGGTTCTATTCCACGTGTTACCTTACCCACCTTTGTCATGCGCCATGGGACATGGGCGTTTGTTCCGTAGATCGCAATGGACGTCAGAGGCCGATTTGATCGTATGGAGAAAGTTAAGTACTTTCTGGATTGACACTGGTTTCCCACTGTCCCAAAAATGGCAACGTGCAGTTCTGTTTCGACATAATTCTCCTCCAGTTTCCTTCAAAAATGCACCGTGCACTTTTGTTGGGTTTGTGAGTAGCGGTCAGCAGCTGGTGTTGACTGCGGGCGACCGCTGGTTGGCATATAGTCTGTGTTTCGTACCTCATGGTATGTGTTGTGTTTTAGAATGACGTCGGTGTGATGTACATCCATTCGGCGGAAAATACGCCTACTGACTACTCTTCCAATCTGAAAATTACAATGCATGCATCGTTCAAGCTCGAGGTGACCCTTATAGGCACATTGGCAAACGGAACAGTGTACTCCGGGAGCTTTGTACAGTGCACGGGTGGAGACTCATTGCGTTCTGCTGAACTGCATTCACAATGCGTGTTTATGTTATTAAAAGAGAAAGCTGTTTCTTTTGTATACTGCTAGGTATGAAGAGACCCGCCCGGATAGCTGCGCGCATCAGCACGATTCGGGAGGGCGCGCCGGCCCAGGATTGAATCCGCCCGGTGGATTAATGACGAGGGCTGGTTTCCGGCCAGCCTGGATGCCGTTTTCAGGCAGTTTCACACATCCTATAAGAAGAATACCGGGTGATACCCATGTACCGCCTCGGTTGCACGAACCGCAAAGACTTTAAAAACGTTCTCATACTTACACATGGGTTAACACTAGACGCAGACACAAATTCCGTCCCAGTGTGAAAGGGTGGCGATAGGAAGGACACTTTGCACCCTCTACCACTAACATTACCAAATGTAGATTAACATACCAACCCCTTAACGATACGGAATAAGGCCATGAAAAAAAGAGTTCTAGGTACAGAGTGAGACGTGATCATGCAGTGGTGTGTCGATACAATGGCTTACCTACACATTTAGAGGAATATCAAAAAGTCAGAAGTTGTTCATGGAAGGATGTTTCAGCGCCACCACATTTTTAAAATATGCTCTTCTTCTTTTCCAGGAAACGTGGCATCCATCGCCAAGTCACATATAAATACAAGTGTTTGAAGTAACTAGTAAAGAATGTAGAGAAGCACACTCAAAAAAATGTTTGCGACTCGTTTGGTGTTTGGACGATGCTATTAATAACACAAAATACGCGCAAAATGGGCTTGTGTCGTACTTCCTGCATTGCCGAGAGGGATTTCTCATATAACACATTCCCCATACTGACTCGAAAGAAACCGCGCCGGGAGTGTCACGGCGTTTACAAACGCACTTGGATCTTGTGGCACATGTGTTCTTATGCGGCTCCCTCACTAACGTGGTTGTGCATGAGGCGGTGCCTCCGTAGTGCAACGTTTCTGCCACGCTGCCGCCCGTTCGTTGTAGACAGCGTTTTGCCATGTTCAGTTGCGCCGCTGCACTGTGTATGCTTCCATGACGCGCAAGGAGGAACCAACATTTTCTCAAGCTACTTTGAGGACTCGGTTCAGTTAAATATATACATAATTTCATAGCTTACGGCCTACATCTGTACTTGGATACCACGAAGTTACCTTTTTATTATCTGCCGTAGATAGTTCGAGGTTTCTATTTTAAGTAACCCATTATTCCGAATTTCTATTGAAAAATGTAGTCTCCCTCTTTTTTACGTCTCCTCATACAATTCAGCATACGAAATGTGTCTAATACATTTTTAAATTGTGAAGCACAGTCATATGCATTTCCAATCCAAAATAAACAGATATATCGTAAAAGTACAGCACTCCACTCTACATTCGAGATGCAAACTGACGGGTGTCTTTTTCTACACTCCTGGAAATGGAAAAAAGAACACATTGACACCGGTGTGTCAGACCCACCATACTTGCTCCGGACACTGCGAGAGGGCTGTACAAGCAATGATCACACGCACGGCACAGCGGACACACCAGGAACCGCGGTGTTGGCCGTCGAATGGCGCTAGCTGCGCAGCATTTGTGCACCGCCGCCGTCAGTGTCAGCCAGTTTGCCGTGGCATACGGAGCTCCATCGCAGTCTTTAACACTGGTAGCATGCCACGACAGCGTGGACGTGAACCGTATGTGCAGTTGACGGACTTTGAGCGAGGGCGTATAGTGGGCATGCGGGAGGCCGGGTGGACGTACCGCCGAATTGCTCAACACGTGGGGCGTGAGGTCTCCACAGTACATCGATGTTGTCGCCAGTGGTCGGCGGAAGGTGCACGTGCCCGTCGACCTGGGACCGGACCGCAGCGACGCACGGATGCACGCCAAAACCGTAGGATCCTACGCAGTGCCATAGGGGACCGCACCGTCACTTCCCAGCAAATTAGGGACACTGTTGCTCCTGGGGTATCGGCGAGGACCATTCGCAACCGTCTCCATGAAGCTGGGCTACGGTCCCGCACACCGTTAGGCCGTCTTCCGCTCACGCCCCAACATCGTGCAGCCCGCCTCCAGTGGTGTCGCGACAGGCGTGAATGGAGGGACGAATGGAGACGTGTCGTCTTCAGCGATGAGAGTCGCTTCTGCCTTGGTGCCAATGATGGTCGTATGCGTGTTTGGCGCCGTGCAGGTGAGCGCCACAATCAGGACTGCATACGACCGAGGCACACAGGGCCAACACCCGGCATCATGGTGTGGGGAGCGATCTCCTACACTGGCCGTACACCACTGGTGATCGTCGAGGGGACACTGAATAGTGCACGGTACATCCAAACCGTCATCGAACCCATCGTTCTACCATTCCTAGACCGGCAAGGGAACTTGCTGTTCCAACAGGACAATGCACGTCCCCATGTATCCCGTGCCACCCAACGTGCTCTAGAAGGTGTAAGTCAACTACCCTGGCCAGCAAGATCTCCGGATCTGTCCCCCATTGAGCATGTTTGGGACTGGATGAAGCGTCGTCTCACGCGGTCTGCACGTCCAGCACGAACGCTGGTCCAACTGAGGCGCCAGGTGGAAATGGCATGGCAAGCCGTTCCACAGGACTACATCCAGCATCTCTACGATCGTCTCCATGGGAGAATAGCAGCCTGCATTGCTGCGAAAGGTGGATATACACTGTACTAGTGCCGACATTGTGCATGCTCTGTTGCCTGTGTCTATGTGCCTGTGGTTCTGTCAGTGTGATCATGTGATGTATCTGACCCCAGGAATGTGTCAATAAAGTTTCCCCTTCCTGGGACAATGAATTCACGGTGTTCTTATTTCAATTTCCAGGAGTGTATTACTATCCTCTGTCCTCTCACGCTCCAAGTTTATTTATGTACGTCTGTCTCCCTAAAAAAGAATTAGTAATTTTCAGTGCATTACTTGAGACAAAATGTGTAAGAGAATGTCCATTATCATATGTGTTGTTCGCCAAAAGTTCCAACTGTTAGAAGAACTGAATTATTTCTTGTTCTGGCATTTACATCTTCGGAGATTAATAAGTGGTCCGTTTTGTCGTACTTATCCATATCTCTTTGTAGGGTTTCATAAAATCCTTCAGTCTTTTCTTGTTTTCCATCTTCAGGAGCGTATGTCCCATTCATTTTTAAATGCCCTCGATCCGTACTGAATTTCGATGTTATGATTGTGTAATTTATGTAAGTATACTCTTCGATTTTAGATTTCCATTTATTATCTACTACATAGATACTCCACGACCTTCTCTTTTGTCACTTCCTACACCGGGATAATAAGGCATCCATCTAAATCTGCAGTTACTTTCAGCTTTTTCTGTGTTTCTCTAGCTGTTGCAATATTGTTTCTTAGTTTCAGTTCTTTACATTCCTGTGTTCTTTTAAGTGCAGGCTTCTCACTTTCCAAGTCGCAATGTTGAACTTTCTCGTTATTTCACATCGTTAGTCCTTTTCTTACTTGGGTGATCTTCTATTTAATACATCCAGCAGATTTATTTGAAGATTATGAGTAACTCAACGTCCCCGGTACGGGATGCCACACGATAGCCAGGCTAGACAACGTCCCCGGTACGGGATGCCACACGATAGCCAGGCTAGACATGTGTCGCCTTTTGGCCTCGTAACTTGCCAGACACTTTTGATCAAGGTTTACTTCCTCTAGTCTTTGGTGAGCCAATCATCTGGCTGCGAGACAGCAGTTGTTTAATTTTTCTTCGAGGTATTTCCCCTGGTTTCGAAATATCTGTCTTACCATTATATAGGGTGGTTACAATTCAACTGTCGCTACTTGAAACAACCCTCATGAAAAACGAGTGATCGTAGCTGAATGCAATTTTGTGGAAACATTCGTAAGAACATGCGGAAAAGAAGCAACGAATAAACCACTGAATGAAACACACTTCAATTTCCACATTAGATGGTAACATTCGTTCATTGCGCACCGTGCTTCCGTTCCAGGATACAAACATTGTTCAACGTGACTACCATCTCATTTCACGACAGCCTGGAACCGCACTACTGCAGAAACATCTCAGGTGAAATGTTGGCTACCTTCCTCGCTATGCTCGTCTTCAATCTCTAACGTGTACTTGTGTCCCGTTTATAAACCCTATCGGTCAGGTAACACCCCATCCAGAAATCACATGGGTTCCAATCTGATAATCTCGTTTGCCACGCAGTCCGAAACAATCGGCCAGTGATTCGAGTTTCTCCAAATGTGTTACGGAGTAACCGAGTGACCCACGAGCAATGTGAGGTGCAACTAAAAAAAAAAAAAAAAAAAAAAAAAATGGTTCAAATGGCTCGGAGCACTATGGGACATAACATCTGTGGTCATCAGTCCCCTAGAACTTAGAACTACTTAAACCTTACTAACCTAAGGACATCACACACATCCATGCCCGAGGCAGGATTCGAACCTGCGACCGTAGCAGTCGCGCGCAACTCTATCGTGCATCAAAACACTTGAGTGCGAAGACCCTCTCTCCCGTAGAGCAGGGATAACATTTTGGCGTAGCAGATCACAATAACGTGAGCTGCAGATCCTTGGTCGTTGGGTTCCGAGTTCGGTACCAGTACTGGCGCCGAACACCAAGGCACTACCAACAACCCAAGTCCTGCAACACACACTCTGAACATTATTCCTCGAAATGGGGTACCTATACGGTAAGTAGTTTCCGTCTGCACTGGTTCAAGCAGCTAAAGTTTAATTTTAATCACCTTGTATAATCCGTCTGAAATCGTCCAACGTTTCCATGTCTTTTTCACGTATACAACCTTCTTACATGATTGTTATATGAAATGTTAGTAGTGATTAAATTATGCTCTGTGCAAAATTCCTCTTTCATTCCTTTCCCCAAGTCCATATTCTCCTCCTATTTTTCCTTCCCTACCTTTTCCTACTACTGTAAATTCCGGTCACTTCGTCTACATTAACTACTTGTATATTTTTTATGTCTTCATCAAACATTCTTTCAGTCTCTTCATCATCTGTGGATCTAGTTGGTACATAAATTATACTACTGTGGTGGGTATGACGGCCGGAGTGGCCGAGCGGTTCTAGGCGCTACAGTCTGGAGCCGCGCGACCGCTACGGTCGCAGGTTCGAATCCTGCCTCGGGAATGGATGTTTGTGATGTCCTTAGGTTAGTTAGGTTTAAGTAGTTCTAGGTTCTAGGGGTCTGATGACCTCAGAAGTTAAGTCCCATAGTGCTCAGAGCCATTTGAACCATTTTGTGGTGGGTACTGATTTCTTGCCTCTTCTGAACACGATAATGCATCCACTATGATATTCTTAATAGCTTACCCGCATTCCTATTTTCTTATTCATTATTAAACCTGTTCTTGCATTATTTCTACTTCATTTTGTATTTATAACCCTGTTCTTACTAGTAGTTAGTCCTGTTCTTGCTGCCACCACACTTCGCTAATTCCTACTATATCTAACTGCAATCTATTCATTTCTTTTTTTAAATTCTCTAACCTGCTTACCCTTTCATAGCGTAGCTGATAGAGCACGAGACTGCTCAGCCTTTGGGTCGGATTCCTTCCATCCCATGTCCCATTTTTGTATCGATTTCTGGCAAGCCTCTTGGATTTGCGCGCGCAACAGCATGATTGGCTAACTTCAATGCTATTAACTCGAAAACGGCGCAACGTTTCGAATTTTCTTCTTAACAGTTACTTCTCACTGCACCTTAACCTGCAACAGCCTCACAAGCGTTTCAGACTATTTTTGAGCACCCCATGAAACCTGCTACACACTGATCGTCTTTTACACAATTTATCGTTTTCTACACGGACCGGGCAAATAATTCACAGGAATGTATCTCGCAAAGATATGCTGGACGCCGGTAGTAGCGATTTTATATCCATGAATAATAAGATAATATCTAGTGTTTAGCACAGATTCCGAATTCAAAATTATTTGGGTGCAAATATGTGTTAAAGGTTGACTAAACGTGGTGGTCGGCTGCCTTTATACGCACCTTTCCTCGAGAGCATTAGTGGAGGAATATTTCAGGACAAACCCAGAGAAAGTTGCACGAACGTTCCCTGCTAACTTATCAGCTATAGACTGTAAGGTTGGTTGGTTGGTTTGTGGGATTAAAGGGACCAGACTGCAACGGTCATCGGTCCCAGACTGTAAGACTCATTTGCTTATGGAGATTAGTGGAGTGGGGACAGGAAACCGAGTGAATTGTTCTAAATGCCCTGTCCGAAATTTACCTCACGCAGTTAATCGGAGAATCGTCTCGAAAATGTTAAATCTTACGTCTCCTGGTTACAAACAGGTCCGAACTTTTCGAGTCAGCTGACGTAGAGTTGTTGTTGTTGTTGTGGTCTTCAGTCCTGAGACTGGTTTGATGCAGCTCTACATGCTACTCTATCCTGTGCAAGCTTCTTCATCTCCCAGTACCTACTGCAACCTACATCCTTCTGAATCTGCTTAGTGTATTCATCTCTTGGTCTCCCCCTACGATTTTTACCCTCCACGCTGCCCTCCAATACTAAATTGGTGATCCCTTGATGCCTCAGAACATGTCCTACCAACCGATCCCTTCTTCTGGTCAAGCTGTGCCACAAACTTCTCTTCTCCCCAATCCTATTCAATACTTAGTTATGTGATCTACCCATCTAATCTTTAGCATACTTCTGTAGCACCACATTTCGAAAGCTTCTATTCTCTTCTTGTCCTAACTATTTACAGTCCATGTTTCACTTCCATACATGGCTACACTCCATACAAATACTTTCAAAAATGACTTCCTGACACTTAAATCTATACTCGATGTTAACAAATTTCTCTTCTTCAGAAACGCTTTCCTTGCCATTGCCAGTCTACATTTTATATCCTCTCTACTTCGACCATCATCAGTTATTTTGCTCCCCAAATAGCAAACCTCCTTTACTACTTTAAGTGTCTCATTTCCTAATCTAATACCCTCAACATCACCCGACTTAATTCGACTACATTCCATTATCCTCGTTTTGCTTTCGTTGATGTTCATCTTATATCCTCCTTTCAAAACACTGTCCATTCCGTTCAACTGCTCTTCCAAGTCCTTTGCTGTCTCTGACAGAATCACAATGTCATCGGCGAACCTCAAAGTTTTTATTTCTTCTCCATGGATTTTAATACCTCCTCCGAATTTTTCTTTTGTTTCCTTCACTGCTTGCTCAATAAACAAATTGAATAACATCGGGGAGAAGCTACAACCCTGTCTTACTCCCTTCCCAACCACTGCTTCCCTTTCATGTCCCTCGACTCTTATAACTGCCATCTGGTTTCTGTACAAATTGTAAATAGCCTTTCGCTGCCTGTATTTTACCCCTGCCACCTTTAGAATTTGAAAGAGAGTATTCCAGTCAACATTGTCAAAAGCTTTCTCTAAGTCTACAAATGCTAGAGACGTAGGTTTGCCTTTCCTTAATCTTTCTTCTAAGATAAGTCGTAAGGTTAGTATTACCTCACGTGTTCCAGTATTTCTACGGAATCCAGACTGATCTTCCCCGAGGTCGGCTTCTACTAGTTTTTCCATTCGTCTGCAAAGAATTCGTGTTAGTATTTTGCAGCTGTGGCTTATTAAACTGATTGTTCGGTAATTTTCACATCTGTCAGCACTTGCTTTCTTTGGGATTGGAATTATTACATTCTTCTTGAAGTCTGAGGGTATTTCGCCTGTCTCATACATCTTGCTCACCGATGGTAGAGCTTTGTCAGGACTGGCTCTCCCAAGGACGTCAGTAGTTCCAATGGAATGTTGTCTACTCCGGGGGCCTTGTTTCGACTCAGGTCTTTCAGTGCTCTGTCAAACTCTTCACGCAGTATCGTATCTCCCATTTCATATTCATCTACATCCTCTTCCATTTCCATAATATTGTCCTCAAGTACATCGCCCTTGTATAGACCCTCTATATACTCCTTCCACCTTTCTGCTTTCCCTTCTTTGCTTAGAACTGGGTGTCCATCTGAGCTATTGATGTTCATACAAGTGGTTCTCTTATCTCCAAAGGTCTCTTTAATTTTCCTGTAGGCAGTATCTATCTTACCCCTAGTGAGATAAGCCTCTACATCCTTACATTTGTCCTCTAGCCATCCCTGCTTAGCCATTTTGCACTTCCTGTCTATCTCATTTTTGGGACGTTTGTATTCCTTTTTGCCTGCTTCATTTACTGCATTTTTATATTTTCTCCGACGTAGAGTAAGAAATCAAAAGATCGTAAGATCGTTATAGTATAAATGACTAAGAGTGTCAGTAAGAATGTAAAGACTGCTCGAATTGCATTTCTGCTCAGTAAGTGCGACAAGAAACAGATTTCAGCGCACCTGAGATGTGTAACATACGCCTCAAAGGCTGAAATGTTTATAAATGGACACAGCTCAAGAGAGTTGTACAATACGCCGTAAACAGATACGTGCTGAGTAAAGTTGTGAGAGACTGGGAAGATCAGCCGTGGTTTGAGAGCCGTATGAAAAAGCTGCTCGGGAAGCAAGGAGAGTTTCACTGCAGATTTAAATATAGCCAAAAGTAGCCTAAGGAGTGCCATATGTGAAGCGTTCCACAAATCTGAAAGTAAAATTCTATCTACCGAAATGACAGAAAATCTTAAGTTGGTTTGGTCTCAAATTAGTAAAACTGATGAAAATCTTATGTCCAGACACGCAGTGACAGCAATGGCATCGAAATGAAGGACGATGGAGAGAATACCGAAAAAAAACTCCGTAGCAAATATCCGAAAGAGGACAAATTAATGATAAATTTGCTAACAAAATCCTGGAAATAACAATATTAGTGTTACAACAAGTCAAACCAGTTCTGCAGCTAGAATCACCGCACACAGCTGTATTGTAAAAAAACTTAATACTGGTGGATGCTGCAAGTGAATTCACATTACAGACGAGATTCATTAATAATATTATACAGTCGAATGTTTGTTCGTTAAAAACAAACTAAAGTAGTCTACTTAAAAATGTTAGAACGCTAGCTACATCCGTATGTAACATTTCAGAAACATGGATACAACCGGGTCAACGTATCACATTTCTAGTATATAATATTATAAGAAATGATCAAAGGGATGGCTACGGTGGCAGCGCCATTCTTATAGAAAATGGTATAGAATTTTCACCTTAAAACGTTGCGGTAGAGGGATTTTGGGGCCAGTCTGCGAAAGAGGGATGGCCATGGGAATATTTTATGGATTTATAGGGCTCCTAACAAGGATAACAAGAGACTAAATAAGAGAAATAATTAATGCTGTCGACCACTCAAAGATAATAGTCGGGGACCCGAACGCCCATTATCCCACTTGGGACTTAAATGATGATGACAGAGCTGGAATGGAAATCGCAGAAGAAACAGAAGCTGACGGACTAGTAGCACTTAAGGACCGGACGCCAATGACAATTTACAGACCTAGTCAACGAGACAGCGCTGATTACGTCATGTTCGCATCGCCAATTTTGCGCTACAGGTTAGCTGGGAAGTATTTCAAGAGCCACTCAGATCTGACCACTCACCGATATGAAAAAATGTCAGAATGACCCCAGTACAGGGAGATCAGTATAAACAAAATACAGGAAGCGTAAAATGGGCAGAATATAGGGAAATGGTGACTTGAATGCTGAAAGACTTGAATGTGGGGATATGGGTGTTGACTATGCCAACCTTGCACATAATACTGAAAGGGCAGCCGAAGCCTGTATCCCAAAACACGCCCTTCTGAACCTCTGTTAGGCCACCTCCAGTCTGGTGGGACGAAGTATGTGAGACGGTAGCTAAAGAGAGGATAGAAGCACTCAACATCTTCAAGCAACAAGTCACGGAAGAGAACTTTCTTACTTTAAAGTGTATCCAGGCAAGTATGCAAGGTCTATACAAAAATAGAAAGAGGAAAAACTGGTGGAACTGACAGACTTTTGGAATTAGAGAAGGGTAACACATTATTGCTGACTAAAGTATCTGTTAAGCGTATCTGTTATGCACCATCCCAATATAACTTACGTTCCGTGATAGTCAATATTTCCTAGAAATGTATACGGATATCAGAAATGCCTATGATAGTATTCTTATGCGCCTGTTGACAAATAAGTTGGAAGAATCACGAAATCGCGCACTTAAGCTATGCCGATTGTTGTCCGATAGAGCCCGATTATTACGAGAAACAATGAAACAGTAGTGCTGAGGAGAACATGTAAACGGTTATCATAACGACTGGTGTTGGCGCTATTGCTGCTCAATTTATTTACATCAGACTTGCATTCAATATTTCATCTGAGTGTAAAAGTGCTGCAGTACGCAGATGGTTTATGTATTTCTATTCGTAGCGATAGTTTTATTGAGTGTCAGAGGCACATGGATAACGCTACGATATTTTTTAATGAACGGTGAATTAAAAATGCCTCAGAAATCAGTTGTCTGCGTATATACAAGACATAAGCTTTAAAAAAAAGCATAAGATTAGTATCCTTTATATACCTGGTAAAAAGAATGGTCAAGTACTCAAGACTTGACGTTGATCGTAAACTGACGTGGTCACATCACATTAACCACGTAACTCAAAAAATGTTCTTCGCGCTGTGACAGGCGTTTGTTGGAGAGCAGACCTCAGAATCTGCATTAACGTATATGGCACTCTAATAAGACCTTAAACTGACTACGAATGCATTTTCAGCAAAATACATTAGAGAAATTATATAAGTGATAGTATAAAGCTATCAGAGTTTGTATTGGAGCATTCAAATAGACTACAGCTAATGCTTTGCTGTGGAAGTGAATGAAATGCCATTACAACTATGCAGAAAATACATCACTATATTTCTCTTGAAACATTTTCACTTCTTAAATGACAGTTTTTAATAAAGAATAGAGATATCACTACAAAGTGCTGTGCAGGCACGTATTGGATTAAGAAGAAACTACCGCCCTTAGTAGAATTAGAATTTTTCTTCATTGCTTTGTTTTTGCGTGAATACATCGCCACTTTCCCAAATTTAAGGTGCTTCAACAGGCCCTATGTGAACACTTTAGTGGCGCTGAATCTCAAGACGCACGTTCGATTCGTCCAAGGTACACAGAATGAGAAAATTTCGGCTGACAACCCAGCAGCATGGCCATCCTCAAGATAAATCTACACACATAGGTCTAAAACAAAAGGACGGGGCCGAAAGTGCATTCGTAGGTAGCAAGATTAATCGAAGAGGCAAATCCAAGCTCCCTGAAATTGCATCCGTATTCACTGCAGGTCTTATAACGATTTTAAATGGACTTACATACGCAAATGAAGTGCGAGAAAAAACAATCATAATTTTGTCAGATTCATACTCAACACCGATGCCATTAAAATGCTATGGTGTTAACAGTACAAAAAATTACCTAGTATCTCGCATTATAGAAGCAGTGCATGAACTTCCCCGTCCGAATAAGTCTACCATCATGTTACGGATGAAAGCGCACGGCGGAATGAAGGGAAATGAGACAGTAGGTAATATGGCCAAGGGAGATGTATACACTAATTCACTAAAATACAGGGTGAGCACAAAGTCTTGCCGTGATTATAAAAAATTATAACAGAATAACCGTTTGACATAATAAGTTACATTTGATGCCGTTACATAGGTTAGTGTTACTAGTTGTTGTGACCAATAGATGGCGCTAGTGCTCCACAGCACCGACGGGGTCTGTTAGGTCACGTTAGTTGCTGGCGAAATGGCGTCGAAGCAGGATAAACGCACTGTATTCTTTGGTTTTACGCAACGAAATCGCCCATCAGTGTTCAGCGTAAATTTCGGGCTTCTTATGGACGCAGCCCTTCTGACGTTAAATCAATAAAGCGATGGTATGCAAAGTTTAACGAAACAGGCAGTGTTGAAGATCGTCCTCGAAGTGGCAGGCCTCGTGTGAGTGATGCAACTGTTGATAGTGTTCGGCAATCGTTTCAACGGAGTCTGCCTAAATCAACTCGTCAAGCATCACGTGAACTTCAAATACCGCAAGCAAGTGTGGTGAAGATTCTTCATGAAAGGCTTAGTTTGCATGCTTACAAAGTGCAAATCGTGCATGCCTTACAACCGAATGATTTGCTGACATGAGCTGAATTTGCAACTGAGATTCTCAACAGGATTGATGGCGCTAACGATTACTTAAATCGCATATGCTTTACCGATGAATCCACCTTTCATGTCAGTGGAATGGTAAATAGGCATAATGTCGGTATATGGGGTTCAGAGTCTCCATATGCTACTTCAAATGGTTCAAATGGCTCTGAGCACTATGGGACTCAACATCTTAGGTCATAAGTCCCCTAGAACTTAGAACTACTTAAACCTAACTAACCTAAGGACATCACACACACCCATGCCCGAGGCAGGATTCGAACCTGCGACCGTAGCAGTCCCGCGGTTCCGGACTGCAGCGCCAGAACCGCACGGCCACCGCGGCCGGCCCCATATGCTACTGTACAGTTACAGCGACACAGCGATCAAGTGAATGTTTGGTGCGCCTCATGCATAACAAGGTTTTTGGCCTTTTTTTTTTTCGCGGAAAAATCCATCCAATAAAATCGAGAGAGCTGAAATAGTATTAGCGAACTCGACTAACATTGCCAAGCGCACCTGCACCTGTCCAGATATCCACAATGGATTTTCTGAAATTCACTAAGTCAAATACCGGTATAGTTTCTTTGAAAGGTCACGGACTATTACGTTGACCACGCTTCTCCCGAGCTCGTGCTCCGTCTTAATGATCTCGTCGTCGACGGAACGTTAAAATCTAAACTCACGTTCCCTTCTTTCATCTAATAACTATTTTAGCATGTATCATATTTATTTCAACTTTGACATGTCACATTCTAATAAAAACCTTTGAATGTAAAATAATGACTTAACTGAACTCTGACCATGTTGTTTCCACATTTACATCTTCATTTATATTCTTCTACCCACTTTGTACAGAGGATATTTTGTGTACCACTGTCACTTTTAACGGTTTTTTAATTCATTTTTATTAACGTCTTTTGGACGTAATCCGTTAAGACAGCCTCAGATCAGAGTTTAAAGTTCCGTCGACGACGAGATAATTAATGACGGAGCACGAGCACGGGTTTGGAAGAACCGTGGTCAACGTAATAGTCGGTGACCTTTCAAAGAAACTATACTGGTATTTGACTTAAGTGAATTACAGAAAATCCTATGTGGATATCTGGACGGGGATCTGGACAGCCGCGCTTGGTAATGTTAGTCGAGTTCGCTAGCACTTCTTCACCTCTCTCGATTTTATTGGATGAAGACTCGTATTTGTAATATTAATGCAATTTATTTTTAAATTTTTTATCCTTTCTCAAAAAGGAAGGACTCGTAAACCCTCAAAATTGATACTTCTGCAATAATTAATTTTGAAGCCACTGGTTGCTAGACATTCCTCGACAAATCAAATACCTTTTTTTACATATTTCATAAACTTTTGCTATGCGAGTTGTGTCAAGAAACTTTCCAATTATTGTCTTGGTTGTGCTGAGATGAAATGTAGAAATACGAAAAACGAGCGTCCAACGAACTATATTGAAAATCGCATCGGTAGGATTTAATGTCCTGTCATTATGAACAACAGATAAAAATTTTTAAAAATTAAATACGGAATACTGAAAATAAAATATATCCTTTCTCCCCTTTATATGAGGACTACGATACTTCATTGTCCAACACTGCTATTAGAGTCATAAAAAAGGATGAAATGGAAAAGATGCTTCTCTTATTTTAACACGAACTCTAATATCCCTCATCTTCCAACATTTCGTAGGGCCATCGACGCATGGACGAGACGAGGAAGCTAAATATATGCTGCACTTTACCTAATAATATCCCACAGTCAAAAATATGATTTCAAAGAGCCTCTCGGTACGTTTCTGACGCACCATTCAGTCTCGTAAATGAATGTCCGAATACGTTCCATTGAATTCGAGCATTCCGAGTGTCTATTCAGTTCCTTGATGTTTTCGATGTAAGTCCTCTGCTGCTACAGTGCACGAAGTCGGAGATAAGGATATCGAACGGTTGGCCGTGAACCTTCTTCAAAACGCGTTCCAGTGGGCCGAGATCACAGAAGACTGATGAAGGTGGAAGCAAGCAGTTTTCGTGCGATGTCCTTGCGTGCAGTGAGTGACTGTCGGAGAAATGCTGCAAGATTTATAAGAGTGTAATGATCGTGAAAGAGCTATAGACTAACATGATGTGAGTTCAATGCTCGGCATCGTTGAGAGTAAGATAGGGGTCTTAACGCACCAAAGAAGCTGGTGTTACCAGTATATTAACGTGGTGTGCACTGGAAAAATCATACAAAGTGTTCAACAGATGGAAGGAAAGAGGTTCAATTCCAAATGGCGAAAAGGAGTAGAACCGCTATTACTGCACGCATTGATTCATAGCTAAATGCGGTAGTTACACACGTTTCCAACAGTATGAACTCAAAACCATCACACTGTATCGGGCTGTATGTGCTCTACGCCTTACTGACTTCAATTCATTGCCGAACCACATTGCAATTATATTTACTGAAGTTGTAATTCCCCGTACAAATTATTTCCTGCGAAAATCTGAAATCAGAATATTTTATAGATGGTCATAACTTTTGATATCCTGCTTCTCGTGTTAAAAACAAGCTATGACACTATGTATTACTGCTCCTTAGCTATGTACATACGGTAATATCATTTCTGTTGCCAGAAAACAACGGATATCTTCAAGGCTTACCTTTTAATTATGCTTAAGCTGCACGTCCCTTATTTAGCATGAAGAGGATTTCATATTTCAGGCATGGTCTTTTATGAATATTTTTTCGTACTGTAATTTTAAATAGTTTATTATAGGATAATATGTGGATCTTGTCACACATGAACTTATCGCAAAGGACTAGTTACCGTAGAGTCCGCCAAGGAAATGTTTTTCTTTATTATCTTTTTCATCTCCCTCCCCCCTTCTCCCAACGATATCAACTATTAACATTCGCACCCATTCTCTCCCTCTGGCATGCTCTCACCCTGAACACTATCAGCTATCTTTGATTACATACCAGTTTAATTCGTTCAAAAAACCAATCAGTAAATGTTACCACGCTTCTGGAGAAAAGAAGGAAATTGCGCTCGCGGTGTGTCAAAACTCAGCAGAAAATCTGCTCCGATTATATTCTGTAACGATAGCGGAACGAAATTATTACATTATTAGCTGCATGCCTAGCGACTTTGGGGAGCTGAGGACACTTGTCTATACAGCGTATCTTCAAGATGGAAGTTCAAGTTACTCTGTACGTTTTCTGTAGAGCTCCACTGAAACCGTAGCTGCAGCGCACTTCATTGTACTCCACGTAGTGGTCACATATGTGCCTCCGACACAGATATCAAAAGATGCTGTAGTTCATTTATAGCACCTCTATGTTCTTCCAGCCGATGATACATAATACTTATAGCTTATTCTTGAAGTAACTGTCAACTGAATTTCTCCTGTAGTTAAAGGTGTTCTTTGTGAATGGACCGAATCATGCCATAAAAATGACATCACATCAGGATGTTATTATTGTTAAAACATAATTAGTTATATTCAGACAACGCAGACGATAGTAAATGGTTTCGTACTACAAATTCGTCAGAATTTTCCATGAAAGAACATATTTACTGTCGATTGTATTTAAAAAACAAAAATTAATAACTCAATATAAGAATGGAAACGCGCTATAGGAAGTCCCATTCATTCAAGGATAAAATTACACTCATAGCTGATGGTCCTAAACTGAGTACTTTCAGAGACGGAATCAATAGTCACAATTAAACTCTTAGTTTTTCATTGAAATAAACAACTGAAACCTTTTACAACAACTTAAGTTCATGACAACTGTTCAAAGAGGCGACCGCCAATCTCAGTACATTCATCACAACATAACTGAACTCTGGAAATTATTTTGGCCTTATTGCTCGCACATTTTTTATGACAAGGGTGCAACTGCTGCTGCCAAAGTGCTATATACTACACTTACATTTCAAAGAGCGCATTTCATGGGCAACTTGAGTTGTGCTTACTGAAAAATTTTTTCCCACACGATACAGCACACTCTCCTCATATTCTACTGTGCGAATAATAATTTGTCAAGAACCTCGGCCACCTTAGCTCCCTATAACTTAATTGAGCCAGTTTCTAATAGTTCCATTACAAGATTACAAGTTTATTCCATTTAGGATGACGCCTGTTGCGGAACTTTTCTCTGTGAATAGTTGTGGTCTCCATCATGGACACATCGTAGACCAATGTGTATTGATTTTTATGGCAATTCTCCCAGTTTCGATACGGCAATATGTTGTGAAACATACGCTGTTCACAAACATATGACCCACACAAATTGCTCATTTAAGACTTCTTATCGTCTGTAATAATGCTCGGTGCAGCATGCTCAACTGTCTGTATAATTTTGTTTTGAAATGGTTTTGAAATATTGCGTTTTTTTTCCAGATAAGCTTTCTATTTGTCAGACTGCTAATGGTTGTAAGTGGAACAAAAAGTGGAGAAAGAAATTTAATATTATATTTGGGCTAAGGAACACAAAATTTGTCAGCTACTATTTTAAGCCAGGAGCAATGCCCAGTTCGGTATGACAAGTCTATGCTAAGCGTTTTAATGCAATAAACAGTTGTTTTAAGAAATTTCAACTCGTGTGACGCCTGTCTGACACTTCTCGTGTATAAAAGTAACAAAACTGCAACAGAGACATGTAAGACGCAGATCTAAGTGTAAGATCGATTTTTATTTATTTTCAGCACTTTATGTACCAATCAACACTAGTTTTATGTTATTCAAATGTCAACCCTTGTCCCGCAAAGAGCTGACCTATACTCACAGTAAAATCACTAAATGTTAAATTATATAGAAAACGCCCCTAAATATAGGGCAGCTAACTGACTAAGATCATCAGTCCCGATTACAGTTATACTACAAAATATCCTTCGTGAGACACATTATTTTCGACGTGTGAGCTAACTAATTTCGTTTAGATGAAGTGTAATCAATATTTTTTTCTATTTTTGGGGTATGCAGTTTCACCTCATTTGACAGTCAGATAACTGACGATTTAATGAAACAGTAATTTGTTCCTTTTCCATAAACTGCATACAGGAAAATAGAACAACAAGACAGGAATCTAATTTTGACGATTATTTTCAGAATAAATAATTTCTTTTCCTGTAACTATAGAAACATTGGCATGTTCTTCGTCGTCAGACTACATACTAATTAGTTTATGGTTAAATATCAAATTTAGTTGAAACTTGCAAACCGTAAACAAACTGGATTGTCTAGTCTAGCCTGCACCATAAAGGAGAAAGATAAGAAGAATATACTGCTACACTCAAACCTAGACTAAAGCAGGGGAACATTAGACTCACCATACCTTTTAGTTTAACTTTATAGGGCGGCCAAAAACAAATACAAATAATAATAATTAGAGACCGGATTATATGTATTTGCATGTTGCATATGGATTTGCATATTTGGCTCCTTTTCACCGGTTATTGCATATTTCAATTAAAAATTAGTGACGATGCATATTTTCGCTCTATGTTTACAATAGAGCGAAAATATACATAGTTTTAAGCAAAGAGGGGAAAGCAGAAAGGTGGAAGGAGTATATAGAGGGTCTTTACAAGGGTGATGTACTTGAGGGCAATGTTATCGAAATGGAAGAGGACGTAAGTGAAGATGAGATGGGAGATGTGATACTGCGTGAAGAATTTGACAGAGCACTGAAACAAGGCCCCGGGACTAAAACAACATTTCAGTAGGACTACTGATGGCCTTGCCAGAACCAGCTATGACAAACCTCTACCATCTGGTGAGCAAGATGTATGAGACAGGCGAAATACCCTCATACTTCAAGAAGAATATAATAATTCGAATCCCAAAGAAAGCAGGTGTTGACAGGTGTGAAAAATACCGAACTATCAGTTGGATAAGTCACGGCTGCAAAATACTTACACGAATTCTTTACAGACGAGTGGAAAAACTGGTAGAAGCCGACATTGGGGAAGATCGGTTCGGATTCCGTAGAAATGTTGGAACACGTGAGGCAATACCGACCCTTCGACTTACCTTAAAAGATAGATTAAGCAAAAGCAAACCTACGTTTCTAGGATTTGTAGACTTAGAGAAAGCTTTTGACGACGTTGACTGGAATACTCTCTTTCAAATTCTGAAGGTGGCAGGGGTAAAATACAGGGAACGAAAGGCTACTTACAATTTGTACAAGAACCAGATGGCAGTTATATGAATCGAGGGGTATGAAAGGGAAGCAGCGGTTGGGAAGGGAGTGAGACAGGGTTGTAGCCTATCCCTGATGTTATTCAATCTGTATAGTGAGCAAGCAGTAAAGGAAACAAAAGAAAAATTCGGAGTGGGAATTAAAATCCATGGAGAAGAAATAAAAACTTTGAGGTTCGCCGATGACATTGTAATTCTGTCAGAGACAGCAAAGGACCTGGAAGAGCAGCTTAACGGAATGGAAAGTGTCTTGAAAGGCGGATAAAAGACGAACATCAACAAATGTAAAACGAGGATAATCGAATGTTGTCTAATTAAATCCGGTGATGCTAAGGGAATTAGATTAGGAAATGAGACACTTAAAGTAGTATTGAGGATTAAAATAACTGCTGATTGTGGAAGTAGAGCGGATATAAAATGTAGATTGGCAATGGCAAGGAAAGCGTTTCTGAACAAGAGAATATTGTTAACATCAAGTATAGATTAATGTGTCAGGAAGTCTTTTCTAGAAGTATTTGTATGGAGAAATAGTTTGGACAAGAAGAGAATAGAAGTTTTCGAAATGTGGTGCTACAGAAGAATGCTGAAGATTAGATGGGTAGATCACGTAACTAATGAGGAGGTACTGAATAGAATCGGGGAGAAGAGAAATTTATGGCACAACTTGACTAGAGGAAGGGATCGGTTAGTAGGACACGTTCTGCGGCATCAAGGGATTACCAATTTAGTGATTAAGGGAAGCGTGGAGGGTAAAAATCGTAGAGGGAGACCAAGAGCAGATTCAGAAGGATGTAGGTTGCAGTAGTTACTCGGAGATGAAGAAGCTTGCACAGGATAGAGCAGCATGGAGAACTGCGTCACACCAGTCTCTGGACTCAAGACCGAACAACAACAACATGTACAATATTTTAAAAATTTGGCCTGGCGATCTCTAGTTCGATCTAGTTTTTATGTCTCACTGACTGACCGCGACCTATAACTGCCTGCAATAGCTAACCGACAGGCCACTGCCTAGCGAAATCATTACAGAAGAGGAACAAGAACAGGCACATAGAGTCAATGCTCCTACGCCCGCGCCCTCGGTTAATCCCCTCCCCTTTCATACCTTATGCGTAGGCGACAATTAAATTAAACTATGCAAGCTTTTAGTCGCACGTCCATTGTTTCAGTTAAGCTTTCTCTTTGCTTGCATACAGCTGAACGTCTTTACGACGTGTAATGTGTAACGTCTTGTACGCTATGCTGCCCGAAAAAAGAAACGGCGTTCCGTGGATAGCTGACCATCCTGGAACATTTACATTTGACGGAATTGTTTTATATTGCCACGTTTGCGAGAACAACGTTTCGTGCAAAAAAAGTTTCAAATAGACCAGCATGGCAAGACAAGTCTTCACGTCGCAGGAATGCAGAAGAAAGGACCACGACAATAACTTCTGACAACGGCAAGTTGCAGCAGCAGGAATTTGTCCAAAGGTAACAAAAAAAATCGGTTTAACATGGATCTACGTGAAGCATTCATTGAAAGCAATATTCCTCTTCACAAACTTACAAATCCTATCAAATGTTCAAATGTGTGTGAAATCTTACGAGACTTAACTGCTAAGGTCATCAGTCCCTAAGCTTACAATCTACTTAACCTAAATTATCCAAAGGACAAACACGCACACCAATGCCCGAGGGAGGACTCGAACCTACGCCGGGAGCAACGGCACACTCCATGACTGCAGCGCCTCAAACCGCTCGGCTAATCCCGCGCGCCACAAACCTTATCCTCAAAGGCTTCCTGCGCAAATCTTGCTTAAATCAAAATATTCCAGATGAATCAACGTTGCGTAAAAATTACATACCGACAATTTACAGATGTTCTGGAATAAATACGCAATGTCCGCAGCTCGTGGTCGTGCGGTAGCGTTCTCGCTTCCCACGCCCGGGTTCCCGGGTTCGATTCCCGGCGGGGTCAAGGATTTTCTCTGCCTCGTGATGACTGGGTATTGTGTGCTGTCCTTAGGTTAGTTCGGTTTAAGTAGTTCTAAGTTCTAGGGGACTGATGACCATAGATGTTAAGTCCCATAGTGTTCAGAGCCATTTTAGACATTTTTGAAATACGCAATGAACTCAAGGACAGCATTACCTGGATTTCAGTTAATGAAACTACAGACACTTGTAGCAGTTACATTGCAAATTTAATTGTTGGTGCTTTAAAAGAAGAGCCTTTTCTTCCTATTTAGCGGCCTGTAAAGAACTTGTTAAATTAAATAATTCTATGATCGCTAGATTTGTGAATGAGGGTATTAGAAAAATATTTCCAGAATATTCTGCAGATGAAAGGGTGTTTGTGTTTATTTCAGATGCTGCTCCCTATATGATCAAAACAGGAAAAGCCCTCCGAGCATTTTATCTCAAATTTATTCATGTGACGTGCTTTGCTCATGGAGTACATCAAGGCCTTGCTGAAGAAGTACGTTCCACGGTTTTGAATGTAAATAAACTGATTTAATCCACAAAGAAGGTGTTTCTAAAGGCTCCTGTTCACATCAAGACCTACAAAGAAAAACTACCTAATGTGCCTTTACCTCCCGAACCAGTGGTAACTCGTTGGGGTACGTGGGTCGAAGCTGTGTTGTTTTATAATGAACATTTCGAGGCCATTAGATAGTGCAGAGGCTTTGGCAGTTTGCTAGTGCAAGAAAGCTTTCAATGATTCCGGTATTGAAAAAGACATTGCTGTGATTAGCACTCATTTTTCCCATATACATGCGAGTATTAAAAAGCTTGAAACTCAAGGTTTGGCGTTGAATGAATCTATTCAGTTAATGAATAAAATTATTCTAGTGAACTCCTCATTGACGGAGGTATTCCGAAGAAAACGTAGAGAAAAGTCTCAAAACATTTTAAATAATAACCTAGGCTTTGAACCCTTGTGCCAAATTCATAGTTTTATTAGTGGGACCGGTAAACATTTATCAGGAACAATAAATGCCAACATAGCACCCAAATTCAAATACTGCCCAGTTATCTCAGTTGACGAAGAACGGTACTTCTCTGCTTATAAAAATGTTTTGAGTGATCGAAGACACAATCTTACTACCGAACATTTGGCACAGTACTTGGTCGCTTATATTTACAATCGTGGGAAAATGTAAAATAAACTGTAAATAATGCTTTGGTCCAATTGTATTAATTAAAAGTTAATGCGAGTTTTTGAGCGTGCCCTCTGCTGCATACGATATATCTCAAAGTTGGTCCTGTACATATCGATTGCTTCGCTGCGACTCACTCGCATCGCATCCGCATGTTACCGACAACAATAGCAAAGAAGGAACAAATCTTAAAACACGGCATGCATCCCCATTTTGCAAATTTTTAGAAAATAATCGCACAATGGCCTCCTTCCTAACCTCTAACAGAAAGTATTCAGAAAATATCAGCGTTGTAAATGTACCGATTTTTTGATTGGCCGGTACTCGTAATTGATATGCACAGGTTCGACTTTGAGATAAAATACACGCAGTAGCTACCATGTTTTTTCAATATTTGGTCTTGTATATCTCGACACTTTTCATGCATTTTTCATCCAAATTTGCATGCATATTTTGAGATATTTATGATGCATATAATCCGGTCTCTAATAATAATAATAATAATAATAATAATAGAGGATGTTGGAGTCATATTCATTTAAAACGTGAAAGCTCCTTTCATTAATAATCATTTTGCTGATAATGCATTCAGCAACCGAAAGGCCTGCGTTGATGACACAAACTTTATTTAAAGGCCACAGGAAGTACACATGTAAAGTATTTTGATGGTAAATTTAGACTTCCCAGACATAGTTCTACCAGCACGAATATTTGCGTCTCATCAATGTTACAGGTCAATAAGGTATTCGCAAGCGGTGTTCGAATCGAAGCGAGTCAAACACGATCGGCCGATGGCCGCGAGGAACGACTACTCGGTTTCAAGGCCTGGCTGACGGCCGCCTCGAACAATGATAGATAAATTTTCTCCGCACCTTCCTGCCTTCCATATATCTTTATGTTATGGGGCGGTGGTCGACGAAGGAATTCCGATAGCGCGGAATTCATTACTTTCCAGGGATAATGAGCTATTTTCTAATCAGTGCACGATCTCGTGATCTCTGTCGGTACAGCGATGGAAAATGATGTAAACATGTTTTGTTCCGCCGAGAACGTAGGCGGTGATCGGAGTCGCTGGAAGCCTCGCTTTTTGCGTCCCAGCCGCTTACTCCTAGCGCGGTTTTTCCGTTGAAGGCCATGACAAGAGAGAGCTGCATATTTTTATTTTGCGTGGCCGCTTGGGATTTCGTTCAGATGAAACAATAGCGTAATTTAAATAACAATTTGTAATGCTTTGTACCGACAACCACGTAGCTACCGTGTATATATGACTGGAGCATAGTAAAACCAGAATATGTCAAAGATGAGCTTCCAGAACTCGGTTAAATCGAAGATCAGACCTGGATGGAATCGGACACTCAAATTGTCGACCTCGGTTCGGCATTTCAGCGAGACTGAGTGCAATCATTACGATGTTTCCTGCACTCGACTAGGCAAATGGTGAGTGGGCTACCACCGGAATTTACATTACTATTGTTGAGGGGCACACGAAACCAAATCGTCACACTCACAAACATCCTAAGACATGATTCATTCACGAGAAAACTCATTTCAGTATTTTAGTTCAACGAGTGACCGAAATCATTCACGGGCTTTACAACACAAAATATTTTAAGCAAATAATTACCTGAGAAAATTGACGAAATTCAATGACAGAATTTAAAAAATGTTAAAACGCTTTTTTTATACAAAAACTGCAGATATTCTACAAGAGACACTTTGTGAATAGTGGCGAATTTTTATTTTCAGAGACCACAGGGGACAAAGCTATCCCGTCAATAGTTCGCTATGATTTCAGTTATATGTGACTGTGCTACATGCACCAAGATAAAATTTCAGCGATCCAAAGCGTTACGTACTATATGCTCTTTTATTGGTCAACATGGCTTCATTGACACATTTTTGCAATTTATGGTTTTATTTCTGGTGTGTAATTATTACGTCAATGAACTAGTCTCTTTCAGCTAAAGTTTTTCTGCGATTTTCACTTTTTTTTCCTTTTCTTTCCCCAAATACATTTCTCCCCTGTGGCCCAGGAAGCTTTCTTCGTGCCCTTAGCTTCTAATATTATTACAACTACAGATGCAACAGAGGACTTAGCAATGGTAAATGCTAAATGGTTTCGGAAAAAGATGCATGCACGTAAAAAATACAAAAATTACATAGAATAGAATGAGGTATTCTTATTCTCACCTTGAAAAAATAATGCCGTATCGGTATATACGTTAACTCCAGTCATAATTATGAAACTGATTCTTCACACAACAAGTTACAAAGAGAAATACCTAACAGAATGATATTTAGGATATTAGCAGTCCGATTGAAAAAAACTAATGGGAATAACAATAATAACAATTTAATAATAGCCACATCAGAATAAAAGAGAGACCAGAATTCTCAAGTAATAAATCAACACGTACTTGATATACTACGAAGTCATTCACAACAATTAATTTACATGAAGCAGAAAATGACAAATGTTACATATCAACTGATACTTTAGGTTTACATCTTTCATCGATTTAAGGTCCCATAACTCGGAGCACAAGGTCAGTTTAAACAGAGTAGGCGGAGAATTATTATTATTAAACTTTTCTAGCTTATGAGACACAGGTAAACAAACAAATGAGTCAGGGAACAGGACGGAGAGGTAGACATAATTAAGAGTATAGTAATAATGAAATGGAGAAGGGAGGACATGTATCCAGAGGAATGAATGATAAATGAACTAATTACCTGAAGGATTCTAATAAGAAAAGATAGAGTCGACAACCAAATCTAAAGCGGATACACATGACATCATAAACAACTGCAAGACCATCATAGATGCGCACAGTTGAAGACTTCAGTGCAGGGAAAAGTTTAGAGGAGTTCTTTATCGACCAGTGGGTGTTAAATGGCTACTGTGACGAATTTATTGTTTCTTTAGCGTAATTGTGGTCTGTACTGTGGTCTGTACTTACGTACATCTATACGCCGATTTTAATTTGAGTTAGACAAGCAGATGCAGTGAAATATATGTAGACGATTTCACGAGAAAACGAGCCTAAACCTTTTTATAGAAAAAAAACCAATGATGGAAAACTCGACTCGCAAGCATTATAACGACGGAAATGGGGAAATGTTGTTTCCAATTTATAACAGATGATAATTCATCTCGTTCTGAACCATTACTTCTTCGTGCATAAGAAAAACTTATCACTTCATCAAGCTCAAGGCCAGGGTTGGCGTGAGCAAAACGACTATCTAGACTGCATCATACACGAGGTGACCGCTGTGCGACCGATCGAGGCGGCGCAGTGGCTACCACACTGGACTCGCCTTCGGCAGGATGACGGTTCAAACCCGCGTCCGTCCATCCTGATTCAGGTTTTCCGAAATTTCCACGAATCGCTTCACGCAAATGCCGGCACGGTTCCTTTGGAAGGGCACGGCCGTCTTCCATCCACATCCTTCCCTAATCCGACGGGACCGATGCCCTCTCTGTTTGGTCCGCTCCCCCAAATCAACCAAGCAAGCAAGCAAGCAACCGCTGTGCAGGTGGCGTGCGACGCGGAGTGGCTGTGCCGGCCGTCGGCGTCGCAGCTGCGGCGCGTGTGGACGCGGCTGGGCGTGCGCGAGGTGTCCGTCGTGGAGAGCTGCGAGTGCGTGCCGCGGCCCCCCGCGTGCACGCGCCTGCCGCACGTGCTAGCAGTCTTCCCGGGCACGCCCTTCCAGGAGCACATAGACGTCGGCACATGCCACGGCCACTGTCACCAAGGTACTGTCGCTACGCTCTCGCCAATGACTGCTTCGTGCATTCCCTCGTCAAAAAGTCTGTAGCCGCAACGCTAGTAAATTTCTTTCTTTAAAGCAGTAAAATCTGACATGAAAATGAGACCTTCCACAATTGCACTATGTGTGATTTTATGCAGTTCAAAGCTTTATTCACGTTTCTGGGGACGCTAGTACCTCTCGTATTTTTCGGTCTGTCCGAACATATTACTCTTTAGTAACGAAAAATTTCTATCATACAGCACTCAGTGATATCATGACTTAGTGATTACCAACCCCATTAAGGGTGTTGTAATACGGTAGATGAAGAACTTGAAACTCCTGTTTCGTGGCGCTTACTTCTAGCAATTCTTGCTTACCTGGATAGTATTCCCACAACTAAGAAACATACAAGTTTAGCTGTTGGTGATACTCTGCTGGCTCTATTCTTTTTCAGTGGCTCACTACAGTAACTACCAATCTTTCCCCTCCGGGAGTGTCAACTGTAACATAAAAAGAATACAGTCCATGTAAAACAAAACAGCCACAAGACAGGTTGAAATGCGTACAAAATGTTCCCTACTTCTGTCTGTAAGCTGAAGAGGCTTGATTAAGTGACGAAGTATTTCTCTCGGAAAGAAGATTTCCCGCAACACTGAAAAATAGGAGTCCTTGCAATCTGAAATGGGAGAGGAATGCAGGGAAATCATGTAGAAAATCGACCAATGCGCGAAGTTGGAACGAACTGCCATCTAATCCCTTAAATGAAGAAGAACGTTTAACCTTCTGTCAGTATGCTTAAATAATAGGACAATAAAAATTAGAATTTGTACAACTGGTTTATACGTCGAAGTTATCGGCAGGCAAATCCGTGTACGTCAGAAGCCAGAAAAATCCAATATCTCATGATCTGCGCATCATATTCCACTTTTGTCCACTGGGAGGAGGGGGGGGGGGGGGGGCGCACAATGCACAGTAACCCTGGGTTCGGTGTGGGGCGGCGGTGGGGTGAGTGGACTGTTGTAGCCTGTTGTGGGGTTGTGAACCAGTCAGGGCTACGGTGGGGACGAAGCCTCTCCGTCGTTTCTTGGTCCCTGGTTCAATACACAATACACACAGAGATACATATCACACCTTCCGCATTCTACAAATAGACAGCACGCTCGCTGGTACTACATGCACCGCGCGTGCGTCTGACGTGCAGTCATTCCTCGCCAGGTGATGCTGCTATCGTCTGGACGGGTTTATATCGATAGTAGGTCGGTAGTCATAATATTCTGGCTGATCAGTGTATATTGGCTTAATAGAAATAGTATTTTTCTATATTCAAAAAACTGCAAACTATCTAGCGACTATACCCATACCTTTATTGGTGGTACGGTGTCTGTGCATTGGTTTCCATTTATACACTCCTGGAAATTGAAATAACAACACCGTGAATTCATTGTCCCAGGAAGGGGAAACTTTATTGACACATTCCTGGGGTCAGATACATCACATGATCACACTGACAGAACCACAGGCACATAGACACAGGCAACAGAGCATGCACAATGTCGGCACTAGTACAGTGTATATCCACCTTTCGCAGCAATGCAGGCTGCTATTCTCCCATGGAGACGATCGTAGAGATGCTGGATGTAGTCCTGTGGAACGGCTTGCCATGCCATTTCCACCTGGCGCCTCAGTTGGACCATCGTTCGTGCTGGACGTGCAGACCGCGTGAGACGACGCTTCATCCAGTCCCAAACATGCTCAATGGGGGACAGATCCGGAGATCTTGCTGGCCAGGGTAGTTGACTTACACCTTCTAGAGCACGTTGGGTGGCACGGGATACATGGGGACGTGCATTGTCCTGTTGGAACAGCAAGTTCCCTTGCCGGTCTAGGAATGGTAGAACGATGGGTTCGATGACGGTTTGGATGTACCGTGCACTATTCAGTGTCCCCTCGACGATCACCAGTGGTGTACGGCCGGTGTAGGAGATCGCTCCCCACACCATGATGCCGGGTGTTGGCCCTGTGTGCCTCGGTCGTATGCAGTCCTGATTGTGACGCTCACCTGCACGGCGCCAAACACGCATACGACCATCATTGGCACCAAGGCAGAAGCGACTCTCATCGCTGAAGACGACACGTCTCCATACGTCCCTCCATTCACGCCTGTCGCGACACCACTGGAGGCGGGCTGCACGATGTTGGGGCGTGAGCGGAAGACGGCCTAACGGTGTGCGGGACCGTAGCCCAGCTTCATGGAGACGGTTGCGAATGGTCCTCGCCGATACCCCAGGAGCAACAGTGTCCCTAATTTGCTGGGAAGTGGCGGTGCGGTCCCCTACGGCACTGCGTAGGATCCTACGGTCTTGGCGTGCATCCGTGCGTCGCTGCGGTCCGGTCCCAGGTCGACGGGCACGTGCACCTTCCGCCGACCACTGGCGACAACATCGATGTTCTGTGGAGACCTCACGTCCCACGTGTTGAGCAATTCGGCGGTACGTCCACCCGGCCTCCCGCATGCCCACTATACGCCCTCGCTCAAAGTCCGTCAACTGCACATACGGTTCACGTCCACGCTGTCGCGGCATGCTACCAGTGTTAAAGACTGCGATGGAGCTCCGTATGCCACGGCAAACTGGCTGACACTGACGGCGGCGGTGCACAAATGCTGCGCAGCTAGCGCCATTCGACGGCCAACACCGTGGTTCCTGGTGTGTCCGCTGTGCCGTGGGTGTGATCATTGCTTGTACAGCCCTCTCGCAGTGTCCGGAGCAAGTATGGTGGGTCTGACACACCGGTGTCAGTGTGTTCTTTTTTCCATTTCCAGGAGTGTAGCACTGATGCATACGCAGTTACAGTGCGGATGAGTCAGCACTTTTAATTAGCTTCCATAAACAAGCGAGTATACAAACTAATCGTTTCGTACATAACGGATACCATTAATATATTGTGATGTTACCAGCAATATAATCAATGCTTATGATCATACTATTAGCCAACTCACTATATTTTTTTTCTCTACCATCCATTATTTAGCTCGTAATTTATAGCATTTTACTTTCAATTTGAAACGAAAACTGTAATTAGAAAAGCTTCTGTCTAATAAGCAAGACAGAATTCCTGAGTCATAAAAGTTACAATAATTGGCTGTGAAAGTAAGACGCCCTCTGCTTGTGACGCCATTGCAGGTGGCGGCTGCCGGGCGTCGCGCACGCGCACCGTGAGCGTGGCAGGGCCCAACGGCGCGCAGTGCCACTCCGTCATAGAGGAATGCTCATGCGCGCCTGCTTGCCACCGCCTGGCGCACTTCGAGACCGTCTACGATTACACCGGCAACGCTTCAGAGCCCACCGTCCTGGTGAGTGTCTTCGTCTAACAGTGAGCTACACTGGTGGGTTCACTTCTCTTTCCATATCAGGAACGCGAAGATGGATTTTTTTTATCGATCGTGGAGTTTTTCTGCATTCTTTAACAGATATGCAAGACTGGGTCTTGACAAGTAGGATCTTTACAGACGAGGATCATCAGAAAAGTGGGCAGACTCCTACTGGGTTTCATCTGCTGTAGCTGTCTTACAATATTCCAAATGAAAAATGTTTAAATGTTACACGTGATTTCCGCCCTTACACGTATATTTTTCAACTTTCAGTACCAGGTTGTATGAGAGCTATTCAGAAAGTAAGGAAAGAACGGTCGCAAAATGGAAATCAGTGTTTTATTTGCAACAGGTAGCTACCTCTTCCAGCTACTTCTCTACATAGTCGCAAATAGTGGGATGATGACGTTCTGAGGACGCTTTTGATATCAAATTAATTATACAAATTAATTACCTCCACACCACCCCAGCCCCTGATCACTTCATGGGGTTCCCCAGACCACCCCACGGTTCCCTACCTCCTCCCATCCCCTCCCCATCACCCAACTTGTACTATTTGCAGGAATTTCGATATTTTGTGGGAAAATTAAAAAATAGTGGGAACTTAAAAATGGCGGGAATTTCTTTGTCCCAAGACTTCACTGACGTCCCATCGTCACACCCACCTCCATAAATAGGCGGGAAATTCAAAATGCAGAAAGCCCACGTCCACAGGCAAGCTGTCCATATGCTGCAAGAGAGGAAGGTTAGCTTAGTGTACTTTATTTACTTTGGGTGGGAAACTGAAGATCGGTTCTAATTACGTAATCAATCATGAAGATTTGGTCTAATAATACATCTACATGCATAGGGCTAGACAAGGAGCGCCCAAAAATTCACGATGTCATACAACTGGCGTGATATGCTGAGAAAAAAAATTCGCAATACCACTCGAGAATAGTGACAGACGTATTCAAAATACTCTACATAGGATGATCCCTTCACCTACAAGCCGGCGAGAAAAAGCTGGTGTGGAAGTTACTGTCTTTATTTTTGGTGGGCAATGTGTTCAACTGACGAGATGTTGGTGTTGGACAGAGAGGAGTTTAATAAGTGCATTACCTATAAGCAAACAGAACTGTGTCTCTCACTCTTTGACGTCGCAGTTCGCTACAGACGTCCCATGCTGCACTGCTCGACACCCTGGTGCTCGAAATTCAAATAAACGGTGCTCTCTTTATTTCTCGACAACTTCGACCTATTCCACTGCCTCCGAGAGGTCACCTTCGTATAAGTGCTGAGTAACTTGTACATAGTAAGAAGTCATAAGGTAGCAAACCGTCACCCAAGTGAAGGAAGGCCAATGCACACAATCACAGCTGTTGGAAAAAGCTTCACTGTTCTTATTGCACATCGAAATTGCCGTGAAGAAACCAGCACTTATAAATAGAGAGCCATAATGCAGCACATATACTGAGAATTCAGAAAAATCATTGTAATAACACAACTACCACAAAAACCGACTCGAAAAGATCACACCAGGGGAGAGGGACGGCAGCTGCATGTGTGATCTCCTTGGTGCTTGGTCACGAACTAACCAGATTAGAACCAGTCTTACCTTCCCTGAGCCCACAAGCTGGCTAAGGTAAACCCATGACATCATGGAGTGAAACCCTATGGGACTTAACTGCTAAGGTCATCAGTCCCGAAGCTTACACGCCTAAATTATCCTAGGGACAAACACACACACCCATGCCCGAGCGAGGACTCGAACCTCCGCCGGAACCAGCCGCACAGTGGCGTTATGACAAAACTATTTCGTTGGATTCAGGTCCTTCGTGCTTTAAGTTTCTTATATACATACTCATAGATTTAGTTGTTGACAACCCACATAAGAAAACTATTCTTCAAAATTAAAAATGTCAGACCTTCGAGACATTAAAAGTCGTTGCAATCAACCAATCAGTTCTTCAATTCAAACATCAAAGTGCGTTTGTAAGTAAATGATCTGGGTCGAACTCTGTCAGTCTGTATGTTGACTCAGCTTCAATAAGTATTTGGAAAAGGATATGTCTTTATCAGTACAATCGAATAACTCAAACATCCTGTAATATTTTAGACACTACAGCTGTTGGTTCTACGGTCTTCTTCAAGAGTATTCTGATACTGAATTTGCTAATTATCCAGCAATAGTACTTCAGGACAAAACTTTCATTTTCCAACAGGTAGTAATGATCCTTAGAAGAAACTATCATACGTATGAAAACGAACTGGCAATTCTACAAACCTCGCCACTGGTTACAATTACCGCGTTGATACATATCTATGCTCATACATGAAAGCTGTGCCGCGTCCACGACTGAAATCACGATTTCATACGTTTTTCATGATCATTTGCCATTAGGATCACTCAGTATGCCAACTGGGATGCCTAATTTCCATTGTCACTCGTTGTTTCCATTCTGTTTTCCGAACACTTGCCTACAGCCACATGCACATGCACATTTCGAAAATCATCTTGCGATGGGTGGTGGAGAATTTCGTGTACCACTGTCACTGGTCTTATATTCAGTACATTCGTATTTTGTTCATTAAACGACAACGCGAAACTGTTACGAACACCTTTCGGAAGTAAAGAAAGATTGCATCAGCCTGGATGTTGGTATCGACTGCCTCCTAAATCTAGTGGACGAACAGAGAGAACTAGGTTTACATGATAGTTGTTCGCAGATACGAGGTCTGCTCAAAAAATTCCAGAACATTCGTAAATTCACGCCAATGGCGTGTTGGAGCGAAATGCGGTTGACATACCTGCACACTTCTGTCTTAGTGTGTAACTGCCGTAAGTTTCATTGTTGTACGCCTGTTCGTTACTGTTCGGTGCTGTATTGAGTGCTACGTTGTGTCGCACAGTTCGCAAATTTCGAGATGGCAGAGCTAGAGAAGCAACGCGTCTCCATTACATTTTGCGTGAAACTCAAGAAAACCTTCACAGAGACACACGAAATGATGCGGGAAGCCGCACTCGGCGCTGCGAATGGTTCGCACAGATTAAAAGTGGCCGCACCGAAGTTAAAAATAACCCTCGTTCAGGACACCCTTCGACGTCTACCGACGAGGCTCATGTCAGGAACGTCACGAAATTGTGCGTGCCAATCGAAGACTGACAGTCCGAGAGATCGTAGAATAATGTAAAATTTCAGGTGGATCACGTCATGAAATGGTTCAAATGTTTCAAATGGCTTTGAGCACTATGGGACTTAACTGCTAAGGTCATCAGTCCCCTAGAACAGAACTACTTGAACCTAACTAACCTAAGGACATCACACACATCCATGCCAGCAGCAGGATTCGAACCTGCGACCGTAGCGGTCAAGCGGCTCCAGACTGTAGCGCCTAGAACCGCTCGGCCACTCTGGCCGGCTCACGTCATGAAATCCTGACACATGGAATGCATCGTGTTGCCTCCGAGTTCGTCCCACGTATCATGAGTAAAGACCAAAAAGACCTTCCCCTCGCAATCTGTGACGAGCTCTTGGATCGCCAAATGAAAACGAGATGTTCCTTAAGAGAATCATAACTGGTAATGAGACGTGGGTCTACGGTTACGATGTCGATACCGAAGTTCAATGTTGGGTCGGGAAAGGTTCTCCAAGACCAAAGAAAGCTCGTCAGGTCAGGTCAAATCTCAAAGCCATGCTGATAGTTTCCGTTGACTTTGAAGGATTAGTTCAGCATGAATTCGTGCCATAGGGACAAACTGGTAATTGAGGTACTATCGGGACATGTTTCGACGCCTGCCGGAAAATGTCAGACGGAAACGGTCTGAAATGTGGCTAGAAAATTCATGGCTCTAGCATCACGACAACGCTCCCGCACATTCGTAGCTGTTGGTATGTGACTACTGCACAGAAAACGAAACTGCCTCATCCTCCATACTCTCCAGACCTGGCCCTGCGGACTTTTTTTTTACATCAAAAGATGAAAACCCCGTTGAAAGGACGAAGATTTGCAACGATAGAGGAGATAACAGAAAATTCGCAGACGGCGCTTCGCGCGTTCCAACAAGAAACTTACGAAGACTGCTTCCGGAAGTGGAAACGGCGTTGGGGACGGTGCATCAATTTGGTGGAGAGTATTTTGAAGTATACCATGCACAACAATTAAAAGGTGAGCGTATAAAAATTTTGCGGACGAAGTTTCGGAATTTTTTGAACAGACCTCGTGTAATGGCAATCTCTCAGCCAACCAGTTGCACGTCAAACGTTTATTCACAACCTTTACCTAGGTAAAAATAGCATATATTAGAACCAATTTATGGAAATCATAGGGGCAGCGAAAAGGAACACCAAAAATCATATGCAGTGGAAATATAAAATAAACTAACGTGTTATATATTGCGTGAAAAGAGAAACGAAGTATAAGGCTTTTTTTAAGGCTTAGACAACAGTAAAATGATCTATATACATGCTATGGCATAGTCATAAGTAACCCGGTTTTAAATTGTAAGACATTTCCAGGGGCAGATGTGGACTCTGACCACAATCTGTTTGTTATGAACTGTAGATTAAAACTGAAGAAACTGCAAAAAGGTGGGAATTTAAGGAGATGGGACCTGGATAAACTGACTAAACCAGAGGTTGTACAGAGATTCAGGGAGAGCATAAGGGAACAATTGACAAGAATGGGGGAAAGAAATACAGTAGAAGAAGAATGGGTAGCTTCCAGGGATGAAGCAGTGAAGGTAGCAGAGGATCAAGTAGGTAAAAAGACGAGAGCTAGTAGAAATCCTTGAGTAACAGAAGAAATATTGAATTTAATTGATGAGAAAATATAAAAATGCAGTAAATGAAGCAGGCAAAAAGGAATACAAACGTCTCAAAAATGAGATCGACAGGAAGTGCAAAATGGCTAAGCAGGGACGGCTAGAGGACAAATGTAAGGATGTAAAGGCTTATCTCACTAGGAGTAAGACAGATACTGCCTACAGGAAAATTAAAGAGACCTTTGGAGAAAAGAGAGCCGCTTGTGTGAATATGAAGAGCTCAGATCGAAACCCAGTTCTAAGCAAAGAAGGGAAAGCAGAAAGGTTCAAAAACGGTTCAAATGGCTCTGAGCACTATGGGACTTAACATCTATGGTCATCTGTCCCCTAGAACTTAGAACTACTTAAACCTAACTAACCTAAGGACAGCACACAACACCCAGCCATCACGAGGCAGAGAAAATCCCTGACCCTGCCGGGAATCGAACCCGGGAACCCGGGCGTGGGAAGCGAGAACGCTACCGCACGACCACGAGATGCGGGCAAGCAGAAAGGTGGAAGGAGTCTATAGAGGATCTATACAAGGGCGATGTACTTGAGGACAATATTATGGAAATGGAAGAGGATGTAGATGAAGATTAAATGGGAGATACGATACTGCGTGAAGAGTTTGACAGAGCACTGAAAGACCTGAGTAGAAACAAGGCCCCGGGAATAGACAACATTCCATTAGAGCTACTGACAGCCTTGGAAGAGCCACTCCTGACAAAACTCTACCATCTGGTGAGCAAGATGTATGAGACGGGCGAAATACCCTCAGACTTCAAGAAGAATATAATAATTCCAATCCCAAAGAAAGCACGTGTTGACAGATGTGAAAATTACCGAACTATCAGTTTAATAAGTCACGGCTGCAAAATACTAACACGATTATTTACAGACGAATGGAAACCTAGTAGAAGCCGACCTTGGAGAAGATCAGTTTGGATTCCGTACAAACATTGTAATACGTGAGGCAATACTGATCCTACGTCTCATCTTAGAAGCTAGATTAAGTAAAGGCAAACCTACGCTTCTAGCACTTGTAGACTTAGAGAAAGCTTTTGACAATGTTAACTGGAATACTCTCTTTCAAATGGGAGTGAGACAGGGTTGTAGCCTCTCCGCGATGTTATTCAATCTGTATATTGAGCAAGCAGTAAAGGAAACAAAAGAAAAATTCGCAGTAGGTATTAAAATCCATGGAGAAGAAATAAAAACTTTGAGGTTCGCCGATGACATTGTAATTCTGTTATAGACAGTAAAGGACTTGGAAGAACAGTTGAGCGGAATGGATAGTGTCTTGAAAGGAGGATATAAGATGGACATCAACAAAAGCAAAACGAGGATAATGGAATGTAGTCGAAATAAGTCTGGTGATGCTGAGGGAATTAGATTAGGAAATGAGACACTTAAAGTGCTAAAGGAGTTTTACTATTTGGGAAGCAAAATAACTGATGATGGTCGATGTAGAGAGGATATAAAATGTAGACTGGCAATGGCAAGGAAAGCGTTTCTGAAGAAGAGGAATTTGATAACATCGAGTGTAGATTTAAGTGTCAGGAAGTCGTTTCTGAAAGTATTTGTATGGAGTGTAGCCATGTATGGAAGTGAAACGTGGACGATAAATAGTTTGGACAAGAAGAGAATAGAAGCTTTCGAAACGTGGTGCTACAGAAGAATGCTGAAGATTAGATGGGTAGATCACATAACTAATGAGGAGGTATTGAACAGAATTGGGGAGAAGAGGAGTTTGTGGCACAACTTGACAAGAAGAAGGGATCGGTTGGTAGGACATGTTCTGAGGCATCAAGGGATCACCAATTTAGCATTGGAGGGCAGCGTGGAGGGTAAAAATCGTAGAGGGAGATCAAGAGATGAATACACCAAGCAAATTTAGAAGGATGTAGGTTGCAGTAGATACTGGGAGATGGAGAAGCTTGCACAGGATAGAGTAGCATGGAGAGCTGCATCAAAGCAGTCTCAGGACTGAAGACCAGAGCAACAACAAAGTTATAAGGCTTACACAACAGTAAAGACGATCAGCATTTTGTGAGTATATGGATCATTTTACTGTTGACGAAGTCTTATGGACTGATATAAATGCAATGGCATAGCGATAAAGCTTAGTCAACAGTAAAAATGATCAGCATTTATATGGATCATTTTACTGTTGAATAAGCCTTATGACCTCTTTTCCCTTTTCAGACAATATGTAACACGTGAGTTAATTTTATATGTCTACTGCATATAATTTTTTATGTTTCTTTTTGCTGCGTATCTGATCTCCCTACACTGGTTGTCACATATCTTAGGTGTTATTATTTTTCATGAGGAAAACTGGTTTATATCTGCCCAAATCTTGGTAAAGGTTTGAATACATTTTTTAGTGCAACTGGTTGGCTCTATGATTCCCACTCTATCCATAAGTCTATTGTTGCTGACTGCTGCCATGTTCAAGATTTTACAGTTGTTTGTAGCATCTACGTTCGTTTCTGCAGGGGAAGATGTCGGTCTCTATAAACATGGTAACACACGAGCGTGAAAGGTATCACAAAATGTTGCAACAGACTAATGTCAGTGATATAAGTCTAGATAGTTGCGTGCATCATTAAGTAAATTATTGTTGAATATAAGAATGATCTCCATATTTTGCCAGCCACTTGGAAACGCTTCTTTCCTTCAGCGAACGCTATATATTGCAGCTAGAAGAGGAGTGGGTTCTCTAACATACTTATGCAGAGTCATTTTTAATACGCAGATATTCTCCTGTCTTGGGAACAGCACCACTGCAGGAATGATGATAGATGGTACACGCTACAGTACACCAGTGTATGAACACAACAGATTTTATGCTTCAGTTTAAACGTACAAAATCTATCCGATTAACAATGTTATTCTCATAACAGTTATCAAAAAATCAGACAAAAATACAATTTTAGTTTACTGCACGTAAACCACTTCATGGAGAAATACTTGAAATGTTAGCAATACGTTACCATTGCGTGAAGAACGATGAAAAGTTTCTTGGAAAACTAGAAGTCGATATCATTACGAATTATTTCAGTCATGCAAAAAAAAAAAAAAATATATATATATACTCCTGGAAATTGAAATAATAACACCGTGAATTCATTGTCCCAGGAAGGGGAAACTTTATTGACACATTCCTGGGGTCAGATACATCACATGATCACACTGACAGAACCACAGGCACATAGACACAGGCAACAGAGCATGCACAATGTCGGCACTAGTACAGTGTATATCCACCTTTCGCAGCAATGCAGGCTGCTATTCTCCCATGGAGACGATCGTAGAGATGCTGGATGTAGTCCTGTGGAACGGCTTGCCATGCCATTTCCACCTGGCGCCTCAGTTGGACCAGCGTTCGTGCTGGACGTGCAGACCGCGTGAGACGACGCTTCATCCAGTCCCAAACATGCTCAATGGGGGACAGATCCGGAGATCTTGCTGGCCAGGGTAGTTGACTTACACCTTCTAGAGCACCTCTCGCAGTGTCCGGAGCAAGTATGGTGGGTCTGACACACCGGTGTCAATGTGTTCTTTTTTCCATTTCCAGGAGTGTATATATATATATATATATATATATATATATATATATATATATATATATATATATATATATATATATCGACATTATCTTATACGGGGAAACCACATCTCCATGTGTTTGCACTACGAGTACAGTTTAGATACAACTCATGTATAATGGATCGATAACTATGATTCGAAATGTATAGCATCGTTAGGATCAGTCAGTAGATAGTAGGTTTGATTTCGCAAAGTACAAGAATCTCATTCGGTTCTATGTCCGAAAAGGTTTGGGAAGTAGTGGCAATCTGTTTCTCTGTACTTAGATAGAGCAATACTGTGTTGTATATGTAATCCAATAAGACTGAACATTTCTTCTTTATACGAGAAGCGTTATCCAGAGCATACATGCGGACGTGCATTGTCCTGTTGGAACAGCAAGTTCCCTTGCCGGTCTAGGAATGGTAGAACGATGGGTTCGATGACGGTTTGGATGTACCGTGCACTATTCAGTGTCCCCTCGACGATCACCAGTGGTGTACGGCCAGTGTAGGAGATCGCTCCCCACACCATGATGCCGGATGTTGGCCCTGTGTGCCTCGGTGGTATGCAGTCCTGATTGTGGCGCTCACCTGCACGGCGCCAAACACGCATACGACCATCATTGGCACCAAGGCAGAAGCGACTCTCATCGCTGAAGACGACACGTCTCCATTCGTCCCTCCATTCACGAATGTCGCGACACCACTGGAGGCGGGCTGCACGATGTTGGGGCGTGAGCGGAAGACGGCCTAACGGTGTGCGGGACCGTAGCCCAGCTTCATGGAGACGGTTGCGAATGGTCCTCGCCGATACCCCAGGAGCAACAGTGTCCCTAATTTGCTGGGAAGTGGCGGTGCGGTCCCCTACGGCACTGCGTAGGATCCTACGGTCTTGGCGTGCATCCGTGCGTCGCTGCGGTCCGGTCCCAAGTCGACGGGCACGTGCACCTTCCGCCGACCACTGGCGACAACATCGATGTACTGTGGAGACCTCACGCCCCACGTGTTGAGCAATTCGGCGGTACGTCCACCCGGCCTCCCGCATGCCCACTATACGCCCTCGCTCAAAGTCCGTCAACTGCACATACGGTTCACGTCCACGCTGTCGCGGCATGCTACCAGTGTATGAACACTGCGATGGAGCTCCGTATGCCACGGCAAACTGGCTGACACTGACGGCGGCGGTGCACAAATGCTGCGCAGCTAGCGCCATTCGACGGCCAACACCGCAGTTCCTGGTGTGTCCGCTGTGTCGTGCGTGTGATCATTGCTTGTACAGCCCTCTCGCAGTGTCCGGAGCAAGTATGGTGGGTCTGACACACCGGTGTCAATGTGTTCTTTTTTCCATTTCCAGGAGTGTATATATATATATATATATATATATATATATATATATATATATATATATATCGACATTATCTGATACGGGGAAACCACATCACCATGTGTTTGCACTACGAGTACAGTTTAGATACAACACATGTATAATGGATCGATAACTATGATTCGAAATGTATAGCATCGTTAGAATCAGTCAGTAGATAGTAGGTTTGATTTCGCAAAGTACAAGAATCTCATTCGGTTTTATGTCCGAAAAGGTTTGGGAAGTAGTGGCAATCTGTTTCTCTGTACTTAGATAGAGCAATACTGTGTTGTATATGTAATCCAATAAGACTGAACATTTCTTCTTTATACGAGAAGCGTTATCCAGAGCATAAATGGCATGTTTCCTAACGACATTTAGTCGTTACGGTTATTAAATGCCTGTTCTCTATGAAAAGTGATCAAAATTAAAGGGCGAGCTTTCAGTTGATGGATTGGCGTAATCGTTAGATCAAGAAATGATAGTTCCAGTAAAGCAGAGATAAAAAAGTGGAAGTGCCTGAGGAATCGATTACCTCGAAACAGCACGAAGTATAACTTGGGAGTATGACCTTGCCAGATCAGATGCCAACATGTTAGTTCTTATGGATCTCACGAAAGCACTTATGTATCAGATTTAACTTGCACTCTCGTCACTTATGACTGATAAAATCAGTCATATTAGACACACTTTAGTATTTAACTATAAGCTAAAACTTTGGTGATACAGAGGTCCCTTTAACACATTCTGTCAACGGTGACAAGTAGGTTATCTGTTAAACTATGTAGCCGTGAGAAGTATTATTGGGTCACTTCATATCGTACGTGACGAAGAAACATTGAATTAGTTAATCACAAGGTGGTTTTGTACACAAGCGAAATACATTACTCAAACTACAAGGGGCATTCAAAAAGAAACGAGCCGGAGGCATAATTAT
This sequence comes from Schistocerca cancellata, assembly GCF_023864275.1. Lineage (NCBI taxonomy): Eukaryota > Metazoa > Arthropoda > Insecta > Orthoptera > Acrididae > Schistocerca > Schistocerca cancellata. The sequence goes on from NC_064627.1 coordinate 768,824,538, forward strand.
GTTAGAAGCAATGGCCCTGGCCGTTGAGACACTTGTCCCATTGTAACACAAGGTGGTGAATGGCTGTTTCATAAAGTTCCCGGGGCTACGATGTGAACCAATTCCGCACGTACAGCTGGACGTCGTCGTCCCAGGTGAATCGTTTGCCCCTCAGAGCCTTTTTCAGGGGACCAAAAATCGCGTAATCCCAGGGAGACACGTCCGGACTGTATGGAGGGTGGCCCGAGAACATCCCATTTGAATTTCTGCAGGAGTGCCGCGACTGTGTTAGCCTTATGACGCTTTGCATTAACCTCACACGAGTGAGATTGCCTGGTCGTTTTGATTTGATCGCTTGGCAAAGGGTGGGCATTCACTACTGCAGCAAGTGAATCAGGAGGAGGCCATCTTGGTCAAAGAAGAACGTCGGCATAACTTTTCCTGCACTTGTATGGATGGCCTTGGCTTTTTTTGGTGGTTGTGACCCTGGATGCTTCCACTGGATACTTTGTCGTTTTGATTCTGGTTCCAAGTGACACCATGGCTCATCTCCAGCCACCAATCGTGCCAGGACTGCATTCCCTTCCCGAGCATAGCGCTGCAGATAATCAAGACAGTGGGCCATTCGATGTGCTTCCTGCTGTGGTTTGAAGACTGTGGAGCACCCATTGGGCACACACTTTGGGCATGTGCAGCCGTTCTTTCATGTTGGTGTGAACACTTCAGACGCTCAATCCGAGCACTGCTGCTATGGCTTTCACTGTCACTCGGCGGTCCTGGGTAATGAGTGCATCCACCAGCTGGACGATGTCATCGGTAATGCAGTGCGCTGCTCCAGACCGTGCATCATCGGCTAAAGGCACCCGTCCTTCCCTGAAGCGCTTGTGCCACGCCTTGATCCTTGCAAGGGACACGCAGTGTTCGATGTCCACTTGTGACATTCGTCGATGAATGTCCATTCCTCCTACTCCTTCCGCTGTCAGAAAACGGACAACACCTCTTTGCTCGTCTTTTGACGACTCTATATCACTGTTTGCAATGCGACTGGCAGCGTTGGACGCCTCTGTGCCTCTGTTCGTTGTAGTATGTAACTAAATCAGATAAAACACTTTCAATTTGCCATCAAGTTAGGTGATAACGAAACCAAGCCCACATAGCAGAGAAAATCTGTTTTCAGAAAGTAAACAAAATTTCAAGCTTTCTAATGCGTTTCTTTGGCTTTTCAAACCCCAAACTTGAGATAACTCTCTGAGTGTTTTACCAGGTCTCTCCAAGCTCTCTACCGCAAACTTCAGGAAAACGCCAATAAAAGTGTAATACCATTAATACGATTCTTCAGAGGCACAAAAAAGCTACAAATTATTTCCATAGGCGTTGATGATGATGTTTGGTTTAACTGCGCGGTCTTCAGCGCCCGTACGAAGTCCAAATTTTTATACAGTCCCATTTTTTTCACAGTCCTATCTAGACATTATCACGAATGATGCTGATGAAGATGAAATGATGAGGACAATACAAACACCCAGTCACTGGCCAGTCGCCAGGCCGGGAACCGAACCCTGGACACCGTGATCCAGAGGCAGCAACGCTAGCCACTAGACCACGAGCTGCGGACTGTTCCATAGGCGAAATCTTGCTTAACCTGACAGAAATAACTGACGGCCAAATTAACAACTTATGACCGTCCGTAACTGTCGCTTATCTTGCTTCATGAGACATTACCTAGATTTATAGGCCATATACTTGCAGCTAACATCCATCGAGAAAGCTACACGTATCTCGTAATTCTTCATATTGATATATTTAACTAAGTGAATCAAAGTATAAAATCACGGAAAGAAACATTGGAAGTATATACTTAGTCTCCAGAAGACTTCGTTTCCTGATAGTACTACGTCAGCGAAGGTTCACTACGTATTCGGAAGGTTCTCAGCAACACAAACAGATGTTGCCAAATCGGTATGGACAGTAGAGCAATAAAAATTGGGTTTTTCTCAGTCGGATGTTAGAGCGGTGAACGTAGAATCCTTCATCGCCATCAGTGAAAAACAAGCGTTGGAAAGCCCCAACCATCTCGGTCACAGTGAATCATCACGCGATCAGCCAAGGAACAACTAAATACGTCAATCACGTAACGAAAAAGTTCGAGGAAATTCCTACGAGCAGCACCGTTGAATCATCACCGCAATATTTTAGCCATCTTTTTGACGAAATGGAAATCCCAGAGATGGGGCAACCGATTCTCAGTATTCTGATACGACATCGTATAAAAACCTTGACGATGCCTATACGGTGTGTGCCGATATGTTGTCAGTTTAGTACGATGACCATAACGAATTTCTTAGATCTTTTTATTTTAAGCTTTAAGGAGACCTGCAGTGAACATTTATCGATTGCAATTACAAATCTGATTCGTTTTATATGTAACGATGTTACAATCTGAAAAACTGACACTGACAATGAAAAAGAACTGTACATACTTTCACAACACACCGAGCGATGTGGCGCAATTGTTAGCACAGTGGATTCCCGATTGGGAGGAGCGGAGTCAAAATTTCCGTACGCTCATTCTTGTTTATGCTCCCGTGATTTCCTTAACTCGATTAAAGCGAATTATGGGACGTTCTTTCAAAAAAGGTGGTTTCTTATGACCTCGCCGTGGACTTGACGTTAAACACCAATCTTTCTTCCTTTCGGTACATAAACGAGTTCCATAACAATTCTTATCATAGCAGCGGGAGAAACTTCTCAGCATCTACCAATGAGGCAAATTTTCCACTTGCTTTACATACAATTTTGGAGATACGAGCATTGTAAATGCAGACTACTCTCCCAGAAAGCAGAAGTGTTACGTATAAGCAAATCTTAATGTAGCTTGTTCTAATGGACAAGTCTTTGAAGTCATTTACACAAAGTGTAACAAAAATGATGTATACTGACGAACACTTCAATATGTTTTTAGAAATAGCATAATTTATTCTACATCATTTCTTTCGTTGTTTGTCTTTCATATGATACGAGAATCCGCTATTGTACAGCTTACTTAGAGAGGCTGGTGAATGTAGTTGTGCTCTTTATTAATACTGAAGTCATATTTAAAACAGTCATTAAATATTTAAGTTTTATTACGATCTGCACCAACAAAATAGAAAATTCATGTACTGAAGGCTACGTCCTATAGGCAAGAATGTGGTATCAACACGATAGGTGTACGGCACATTTTTCGGTGATGGCTAGAAATAGGTTGCAGAGACAATTGCCATATCGTTGGATTGGACGCAGACGACATGTGTCGTGGCCGGCTCGTTCGCCAGACTTGAGGTCTCTGGATTTTTTCTTGTGGGGATTCGTAAAAGACATTGTTAATAAGACGTTTCAACTACACCTGAAGATATGCGTGAGAGAATTGTCAGATCATGTGCTTCGACAAGTGGCGAAATGATAACGAATACCACTCCATCCATGACAAGAAGACTGCAGCACTGTATTGATTCCAATGCTCATCACTTCGAACACCTTCTGTAAATGGACGTTCATGCCTCCTTTGTGACCTTCGTTGACCTTCAAAACCCTTACTGTCACTGTTAGTCCTGCCTCGGGCATGGATGTGTGTTATGTCCTTAGGTTAGTTAGGTTTAAGTAGTTCTAAGTTCTAGGAGACTGATGATCACAGATGTTAAGTCCCATAGTGCTCAGAGCCATTTGAACCATTTGTCACTGTTAGTGACTCACCCAGTATATTCGACAGCCTTTCCCTGAAGTAAATGTAAATCGCTTGAAAACTGGAATTGACTTTTTTTCTTTTTTTTTTTTTTTGACAGGAAGAAGTCTAGGGTGTGAAGTACCGACTACGAAGAAATCATAAAAAGATGGAGGTCACGCTCCGATTGAGGATGTATGGACAAGGAAATTTCCCATGTCATTTTCTGTGGAACCATCCCGAATTTTGTCTTAAACGATGTAGGAAAACAGGGCAGATACTGTGGAAGGCCTCTTGGAAAAGTAGACAGTTTTGAATATCTTGGTGCAATACTAAGTAGTGACGGGAGAATAGAACAAGAGGTGATAAATAGAACTAAGAAAGCAGTCTGTTGTCAGGTGAATAGCACTATATTGGGGAGGAAAGAGATAAGTATGAGAGCTAAAATGCAAATTTACAATGCAAATAATGGCACTAATTACATCGTATGATATGGAGAGTTTGGCACTACAAGAGAAACACCTAAGTAGGATCATATTAGACGTGAAGGAATACGAGAAGAGACTGGACAATAGAAGTAATGAGTGTAGTGTTTGAGGCGTGCCAGGAAGTTTCAAATGAAAAGTTATTCCTTTTGATTAAGCCTTTGTTGTATAGCACTTACTGGATGCTAGCAAAGTTTCGCTGTAATAGTGTAAATGAATACAGATTGTGTAAACATGTGAGGAGTGATGTACCAACTGGCCATCAAAATGGAAGCAGACAGATGGACACTAACGAAAAAAGCCGCCCATACAGTCACAAGCCAGCACCCAGCATTATGCCAGAAATAGTGACGTAACTTCCAGAAAACCATCTGAAGATGAAGCTGAAAAGGTTCGAAAATCGGTTCATGGAATAATAAATAACTATTCAAAAAAGTGATTGATTGCAGTTTTATGTATTTACATTATTCCCTTTTGTAAGAAGTTCAGTTAGTCTCGCAAGTAAACGCGGTATTGCCCTTATGCTTTTGAGTTGCTGGATTAGAATTCCAGGCTGTTCTTCCCCATTATTTGTTGATGATCTCAAACTGTACAACTCTCTCATGCACGTGGTGTAACGCCACAAAATTATTGTTGTGAGAAAACAATTTATAAGTATAGAAATTTGACATTTCAATCCGTTTTTCTACAAATTCTTCGAATTTTACACCCATTGTTATCACGACATGAAACGATTATTAAAAAGGTTGTAAATGTCTCCCCATTCTCATCTTATTCTTCTTTATCATTTCCTGGCCTTTACACCTCAAAATCAGCAAAAGAGAGATTGCTATAAAAATTCCTGCAATGGCATGAAAAATTTCACTTGCAAATGCTGCCCACGTTGCTGGCCTGAAAACCTATGTATAGAGGCATCAGCTGCATAGAGGACCACATTTGTATGTGGTACACCCAGTCTTTGCATCCTTGGTCACTGCCTACGTACCAAAGGATGTTGCCACAGCGATCAGTTAGTTTGCCTGAACACACGTTTCCCAATTTATGTTATGGAGTTAGTTGCAATTGAGAGTTTCAAAGCTGTCGTTCAAGCGTAGCTCGTCCGTCACTTTCGACCAAACAGCGTCAGCGATAGTTATAGAACGGATACTGAAATCAGTAGTCAAGAACAACCTTGTTCCCTTCTTATTGCAGTGATTCATTTAATCTGTACTGAATGACGAATGCCGCCCTCTAATTTAATCAGCTTCATCCCGCACGTACAGGGAATTCAAAGAGAGATTCATTGACTAATCACCGAGCGAGGTGGCAGTGGTTAGCACACTGGACTAGCATTCGGGAGGACGACGGCTCAAACCGGCGTGCAGCCATCCTGATTTAGGTTTTCCGTGATTTTCCTAAATTGCTTCAGGCAAATGCCCGGATGGTTCCTTTGACTGGGCACGGCCGACTTCCCTAGCCCGATGGGACTGATGGTCCCGCTGTTTGGTCCCCTCTCCCAAATCAACCAATTATCAACCAACCTTTGACAATCATGCGGCAGCGGGTAGAGCAAGCAAGGAAAAATCATTATTCTTTCATCTTTCCTTTGTTCCTACGCATCCGCTGTTATAATGGTACTAATATTCTTAAAATTACGGAATACGTTACAATAGTCAAAGTTTTTTGTATCTCCTACATGGTGTATGCTCCCCCACGGTTTGTCTTATGTAACTGAAACTGCAGTGATAACGTTCAAGTTCCATCAGAGACATCATAATTTCTACTCGTTCTTCAAGCAACTTTGGTACACAGTAACAGAAACGGGATACGTTCTCAGAAGCATCCACGTCCTTCCATTTAAAAAATTACCCTGACGTGCTTGAAGTGTCCTGCTGCTTGTCCTACATTTCTGTTCAGAATGAATAGAAACCAGAAAAAGAGATGGAACATTAGAGTTTAACGTCGTAAAGATAAGGAGTTTATTAGCGACTGAGCACAAAGACTGAACAATGGCAAGGAAGAAAATAAGTCGTTTCCTTTTCGAAGGAATCATTTCAGCAGTTGTCTTAAGCGGTTTAGGGACAGCACACAGAAACCTAAATGAGGCTGTGTAGTAGGGTTTCTGAAACCTGCTCATAACCGAATGCGTAACTGAGGAACTTATTATATTAAGATAGTCTTGACAATCTGTTGTGAAGAGTGGTTGGTTTCATACCGATACAAAAGAGACGCTGTAGCGCGAAACGCCACGACGAATCGCAGAAAGTACTGGTGTACGTCGTCTTTATAGCAACAGGAAATCGGAAGGACATCATTTCGTACTACTTGCTGTCGAATATTTCTCACGCTTTCCATCACAGATAAAACAATAATTCACAAATGTGATGTATGTATACGAGTATCTCTAATACCCTGTGAGATCAAAAGTATCCTGACACCTGGCTGAAAATGACTTAAAAGTTCGTGGCGCCCTCCATCGGTAATGCTGGAATTCAATATGGTGTTGGCCCACACTTAGCCTTGACGACAGCTTCCACTCTCGCAGGCATACGTTCAATCAGGTGCTGGAAGGTTTCTTGGGGAATGGCAGCCCAATCTTCACGGAGTGCTGCACTGAGGAGAGGTATCGATGTCGGTCGGTGAAGCCTGGCACGAAGTCGGCGTTCCAAAACATCCCAGAAGTGTTCTGTGGGATTCAGGTCAGGACTCTGTGCGGGTCAGTCCATTACAGGGACGTTATTGAAGTGTAACCACTAAGCCACAGGCCGTACATTTTGAACAGGTGCTCGATCGTGTTGAAAGATGCAATCGCCATCCCCGAATTGCGCTTCAAAAGTGTGAAGCAAGAAGGTACTTAAAACATCAATGCACGCCTGTGCTGTAATAGTGCCACGCAAAACAACAAGGGGTGCAAGCCCCCTTCATGAAAAACACACCGTAAAACTACCGCCTCCGAATTTTACTGTTGGCACTACACACGCTGGCAGATGACGTCCACCGGGCATTCGCCATACTCACACCCTGCCATCGGAACGCCACATTGTGTACCGTGATTCGCCACTCCACACAACGTGTTTCCACTGTTCAATCGTCCAATGTTTACGCTCCTTACACCAAGCGAGGCGTCGTTTGGCATTTACCGGTGTGATGTGTGGCTTATGAGCAGCCGCTCGACCATGAAATAATCCAAGATTTCTCACCTCCCGCCTAACTGTCATAGTACTTGCACTGGATCCTGAGGCAGTGTGCAATTTCTTTGTGATGGTCTGGATAGATGTCCACCTATTACACATTATGACCCTCTTCTCTGTCAGTCAACAGACGAGGTCGGCCTGGACGCTTTTGTGCTGTACGTGTCCCTTCACGTTTCCACTTCACTAAAACATCGGAAACAGTGGACCTAGGGATGTTTAGGAGTGTGGATATCTCGCGTACAGACGTATGACACAAGTGACACCCAATCAACTGACCACATTCGAAGTCCGTGAGTTTCGCGGAGCGCCCCATTCTGCTCTCTCACGATGTCTAATGACTACTGAGGTCGCTGATATGGAGTACCTGGGAACAGGTGGCAGCACAATGCACCCAATATGAAAAACGTATGTTTTTGGGGATGTCCGGATACTTTTGATCACATAGTGTATGTTATTTATGGGGGTATATCAGCCCCATACTTCAGTAAACTTGTCTGTAGTAAAGCAGACCAGGCGCCTGTTCTTTATTTTTTTTTTTTTTTTCAGAGAAGACCCTCGATTTTGGTACAAACAGTGTGTGACGCTTATTGTACACTAACTGATCAAAAGATCCACATACCTCTATGCACTGCGGAATTGATCACTAGATGTCACAAGAGGGGGATCAGCTAGTATAAAAGGAGGCGCACAGTATTATATTCTCAGCAGAGAAACTGATCGAGCAAGAGAGCTGAGTGACATCTAACATGAACTAGTCATTTGATGTCGTCTAGCAAATTCATCTGGAAAATTTCGTCTTCTTCATCTTCTTCAATTCCTTTATGTCTTCAAGCGTCGAGGTTGCTTTGCTCCATCCATTTCTTCCACTCCACTCCGTTCTCGCACATTCTCTTCATTTCCACGATTGTTTTTCGAAGCCATTGTCCCAGTTTCTCGACCCTGGCCTGCCGTGTGATGTGGGATCTCCCTCGTCCAGCTCCTCCCTGCACACGCATTTCAAATACTTATATGTATTTCTTCTTATGTTTATTTCCTCTTCATGCTTTTTCTTTCCTTTCCCATTCTCTTAACATGCTCAACTGACGCTCCTCAACCACCACACTCATTGATTTCTTCTGTTCACTCTCTTTCCGCATTCTTCCATTTCTAATTTGATCTCATCTAATTTTTCCTCTTGCTGTCCTTATAAACTTCATTTCTGTGGCAGTAATCCACGAAGATGTTTCTCTTCTAGTGCCAAACCCTCCATACCATATGCCGTAATTGGTGGCATTATTGCACTGTAAATTTGCATTTTAGTTTTCATACCTATTTCTTTCCCACTATTTTGTTATTCGTCTTATAGTATGATAAGATTGCTTTCTCGGTTCTGTTTAGCACCTCTTGTTTTCTTCTTCTATCACTATTTAGTCTCGTGCCTAGATATTCAAAATTGCCTACTTTTCCAAGCGGTTTTCCATTACAGAGCGTATATAGTCGTTCTTCATACCAGTACTGTTTTGAAACCCACATTACTTTGTTTTTATCTGCATTCTCTATCATTCCCTTTCTCTTCAGTTCTACATACCATTCTATTAGGCCTGCTGATGTCTTCCTAATGAGTCGTCAATCAATATCATACCATCTGCATAGAGTTATGTTTGTAGATACACTGGTCGTAGTTCCTACTTTCCAAGCTTCTTTGTGTAGGATCGCCTCTTGCATGTTTTTCTTACTTCACCCAGAAAAATGTCAGAGTAAGGAACTAGGGCTATCGTCTTGCTTGATTCTTTCTCCACTGAGAATTCTCCTCATTTTTCACGATTAATACGAACCTCGCTCACTGGTTGTTCATATACACTTTTCACGTCAATCGTGAATTTCATTGGTATCCTCGCTGCTACCAGTGCTCACACTGCCTTGGAGAATAAGCTGTACACAATGTGCTTTCAGAGTATTTTCAACAAACCTAATTGCAATATCTAAATATTCATTATCAGTCTAATTATTTATTTTACTTAAATTTGTTTTACGTTTTACATTCATTTTTTTTCTTTTTTTGGTGTATCTTTTCACATACGTCTATTTTGTTAACTGAAAATAATAAGTAACTCTTTATTATCATACAAAATCCTTATCATAATGACAGTCTGTAAGTAACTGCTTGAAACATAACGTTTTCTTATGGCATGCACATAAATTGAACGAATTTTCTTCACATAATATACACGACGGAGAGCAGAATATGAAACAACATTCAGCAGATTTCGAATTGTCGTGGGTGGTCCTCTAAATATCATGATATGTGTCACGCATATTTCAGTATATTGGCAAGCCTTGGCGAAAAGAATTGCTGATGTACTACTGACTGCAGCTTAGTTATATTGTTTCTTAAGTGGAGGTTGACATCAAAATCACTCAACAGAGCTAGATCTGAAAATCTTTACGCGAAGTTGTTCCAACATCGAAAGCCGTAGACATCTCATGACTGCACCTTTGCCGCCGATCCTTTTGGGATCATTAGATGAACAAGTTTCTTGTCCTCAGGTACTATGCTCTATACGGTTCTTTCACGCTGACACTCCTAAGAATCTGACAATGATGCACGTCTTTCTCCTTTACTGGGAACGAGAACATCTTTCAAATATCTTTTACCCGATCAGACGTTTGTTTACCAGGTTTCGATGCTGTCACAAGGACATTCGGGGCTTCCAAAAAGATTCTCGGTCCAAATTCACCATCAGTACAGACGTGGTACGTACATGGCTTTCGATGTTGGAAGAACTTTGTCAGAAGATTTTCAGTGCTCGTTCTGTTGAATGTTTTGGTGTCAGTCTCCACCTGAGAAACAATACGATTAAGCTGCAGTCTCTAGTACAGAATCAATTCTTTTCGCCAAGGCTAACCAATGTGCTGAAATATGCGTGATACAAATCAGTATATTTAGAGGCTCACTCATCAAAATCTGAAATCCTGTTGAATTTTGTTTTATATTGTGCTGTCTGCCGCATCTATTATGTGAACAAATTTCGTACATATTATGCGCATGGCATAAGAAAACGTTATGTTTTAAGTATGTATTTACAGATTACCGTTATTGTCCTGATTTTGTATCATAATAATGAATTGCTTATTATTTTCAACTAACGAAATAGACGTGTGTGAAGCGGCAAAAACAATTAAAACATAAAACAAATTTAAGTAAAATAAATAACTAAACTGATAATGAATGTTTAGATATTTTAATTAAGTATGTTGAAAATACCCTGACAGTACACTATGTACACCTTATTTTCAAAAATGGTGTTGCTGAAATCAGCTTTATAATATAAGGATTCATGTAACTTGAAAACTTCTTTAATTTTTAAATAATGGAGGGGGTATTTCGTAAAATTTCAAATTATTACACAATTCGTTTACACAGTTTTCAAGAACATTAATTACATATCAATTTTTATATGAGAAACATTTTATATACATATTCGTTTCGTAGATATACCCTCCAAACCTAAATGCCAAATTATGTTTTGGGGTGACTTTTACAGCTTAAAAATGAAATTGAGCTCCAACAAAATAATACGTTTTGAATTATTTTGCCTCATGTACAGACACGCCAAGATTCATCGGTTATTGACACTTGAGAATATTCTTTTGTTAGTACTTTTCATGGTTTTCCAGAGGCTGGTTGTGTAGTTCTCTCTTGCTCTGTCCTCAACCAGGCTTCCAAATTCCTCCCAAGATTTGCTTTTAGATTCCTTCGCCACTCGTTTTATTGTATTCCTTCTTTCATGCTTCATCCCGTCTTCTCCCACAAGACGTGCTATGTAATTTTTCCGGGCTTCCTTCTTATACTTCACCACCCAATTCACTTCCTCATTCCTCTAACTTGCCCTTTTCTTGCTTGAATCTGTTGCTACATTCCCACATACGTCTTCTGATGACTGTAGTAATACTGGTTTCAGCCTAATCTACTTTTCACTCAGATTTCTATTAAACACCCGCCACCATCTTTTCGGGTTATCTGTCCACGTTGACTACCACGCTTCCATTTGCAATTCTTTCGTCCTGACCCTTTCTACCACTGAATTCTCCTGTTAATACTTGGTGTCCTCTGGTTACCTCTCTATCCGCAGTCCGTTGTAAATGTCCATAGAATTCTTCTTTATCTAGCATATTGGTATCCTCAGTTGGTGCATTCACTTAAAAGTAAGGCACTTCCATGTCTAACTCCAAATTAACAGCCGTTATTCTTGAAATGGCGGGATACAATCAACACACTTCCATTTCAAGCTGCTCACTAGTAATTGTACGTGCTCCCTCTTTTGCTTGTTTGACCCTTCCAAACCCAGAGTACCTTAAAATGTACTCCTCCATCAGTCTTCTCATTCCACTATCTTTCCTCTTCACATCACATAGTACATGAACATCTAATTTATGGTTCTTCATTTCCTGAATAAATTCTAACCCTTTACCAAGAATCGTCTTAATACACCATTTTCCAAATCTCGTCTTCCATTTTCACGCTAGTTGTCGTCGTACAGATCTGTTCAGTCTGAGCATTATTTCTCTGAATCAATTTTACCTCCATATGGGTGATTAGCCCATGTAGAATGGCGTGTTGGGTGCCTTTCTCATGGTCCAATTGGCCATCATACCTTAGGTAGTCGGGGTTTGACTAAGGCATTTCCTCCTTCCCATTCAGATATTGTTTTCCCACCAATTCTCACGTGGTTTATTGCAGTGGTTTTCCACAAGGCGATGGGGTCACCATGCCCCTACGTCACAGTAAGGTATCACCCCTTTTAAAGCTGCTCTTTTCGACTCTTGCTGCTGCAACTGTGAAATGGAAACGCGAAGGAGCAACGATAGCTAAACCAAGACCAGGCAGACAGCATGTACTGACATACAGATACCGTCGACTATTGCGGAGAATTATTGTGAAAAGTCACATAAAATCAGAGGAAGGAATCATTCGTGAGTTTCAAAGTGCTACTATGAACCCAGATAACACATGACTGTGTATACAGAGTTAAAAAGAATGGGGTAAAATGGCCGAGCAGCTCGTTATAAGTCATACAATTCTGTATTCTGTGCTAAGTAAGTCGTGAGGTGGTATAAAGAACGGCGGCACCGGACGGTGGACGACTGGAAACGAGCGATCCAGAGTGACGAATCACACTACATCCTTTGTCAATCCCATAGAAACGTCTGGGTGACGTGAACGCGTGGAGAACGTTACCTGCCATTACAAGCAGTGCCAGCAGTGAACCACGAAGGAGGTACTGTTACGGTGTAGGGGTGTTTTTTGTGATTGTGATGTGGTCACCATATGACGCTTAAGAAAACGCTAAATGCGGAAGGATATGAACGCATTTTACAGCATTGTGTTCTGCGTGAAGTAAGGGTACCCAGCAGAGTTCAAACCGTCATAAGGGCAAAGGGCAAGCACAACCCATATTAATGTCCAGTAATAAGCGTCCGCACTCTTCCAATCAGATAGTGTGTAGTCGCCACCGCTATACAGGTTGAGTCAGTAACTATTGCTACCAAGAACAACTCCGAAATATGATAGGAGCTGAAACGTTTGTGGGACACAAGGGGCCACAATATGACGTTGATTTTGTGTTACTAGGTGGGGTTGCTTCAGAGATATGAAGGTCAACTATGTTTTTTTTCTCTTTTTTTGTTTTGTTTAGTAGGATGCTATAGTTTGGTACTTATTTTCTGGTAGCGGCTATCGAGACGAATCCAGTGGTGTGTAACAGTAAGGTCTCTGAAGGTCAACGAAAGCGTAAAGCCGGCCATTGTGGCCGAGCGGTTCTAGGCGCTTCGGTCTGGAACCGCGCGACCGCTACGGTCGCAGGTTCGAATCCTGCCTCGGGCATGGATGTGTGTGATGTCCTTAGGTTAGTTATGTATAAGTAGTTCTAAGATCTAGGGGACTGATGACCTCAGCAGTCAAGTCCTTTTTTTTTTTTTTTTTTTTTTTTTTTTTTTTTTTTTTTTTTTTTTTTTTTTTTTTTTTTGAAAGCGCAAAAGGTGGCGTGAACGTCCATTTATAGGTGTGCGATGTGATGACCACTGGTATCAATGCAGTGGTGCAATTTTCCTTGGATTGAGTGGTATTCCTTATCACATCGGCACTTATCGAAGTACATGGTCTGACAATACTCTGTCGCACATCTTCAGGTGTAGTTGGAGCGTCTTTATAAACAATGTCTTTTACGAATCCCCACAATAAAAAATCCAGAGACCTCAAGTCTGGCGAACGAGCCGGCCACGACACATCTCGTCCGCGACCAATCCAACGATTTGGGAATTGTCTCTGCAACTCATTTCTAGCCAACAGGGAAAAATGTGCTGGACGCCCATCGCGTCGATACCACATTCTGTTCCTTGTTCCTAAAGGTATTTCTCCCAATAACAGACCTAATGTTTCTTAGAGGAATGTAGTGTACTTCCTATCATTATGATTACCTTCGATAGAACAGAGGCTTGTAATTCTGTCCTCCAGAATCCCACACCGTACATTCACCAGTTTTTGGTGTGCAACTTGCTCCAGCCAACATGGATTTTCTGTTGCCCAATAAAGCATGTTATACAAATTAACATTTACACGGTTCGTGAATGTAGCCTCGTCAGTAAATAAAATCAAATTAATAAATGTGTCATCTCTCTGAATCTGAAGTTGAGCACATCAGCAGAATTCAGTGCGACGCATAGAATCCGTACTAGTTAATTCTTGGTGGAAACTGATACGGTAAGAATGTTATTTATGGCGATGCAGAACACTAACAACACTACTATGTCTCATGCCAGATCCCTGGCGATTTGACTAACACAAGGATCTCGAACCACAGTAGTAAGAGTACCAATTTCCGTTACCTCGTTAGTAACTTTCCTTTACCGGATATGTTTCCGATGCGTTAAAGATCCAGTTGTTCTCAATTTCTCAGACACATATTTAAATGTACGACGTGTAGGGTGAGTACGTTGAGGATATCTTTCAGCGTATAAGTCTCTAGCTCTCACTGAATTTCGTTGGCATTCTCCGTAAATGAGAAGCATATCGACTTGTTCTTCGAAGGAATACATCATTCACATTCGCATGACTCGACGATACTAGTCTTACCGTTCTTATTGGTGTTGTATTGAGAAACCGTCATATGGTGTTTACATGTCAATGGCACATTAGATGGATATATCATATTCGGCGGATATTTACTATTTGCACGATATACGAGAGAGAATTGTCAGAGCATGTGCTTCGATAAGTTCCGCAGTGATAAGGAATATCACTCGATCGATGATAAGAAGATTGCAGCGCTGCATTGATACCGATGGTCATCACTTGGAACAACTTCTGTAAATTGACGTTCATGCCACCTTTTTGGCCTTCGTTGACCTTCAAAGACCTTACTGTTACACATCACTGGATTCGTCTCGGTAGCTGCTATCGGAAAATAAGTACCAAACTATAGCATACCATTAAAAAAAAGTTGACCTTTATACCTTTGACGCTACCCCACCTAGCAACAAAAAACTTACGTCATTTTACGGCCCCCCTTGTCCCATGCAACATTTGTCCCACAAACTTTTCAGCTACTATCATACTTTCGGAGTTTTTCTAGGTGGCAACAGTTAGTGACTCAACTTGTATGTTCTCTTCTGTAGAGCGCGTATTATTTCTCCCGCGTCCATACACACACTGTTCAAATGGCTCTGAGCACTATGGGACTTAACATCTTAGGTCAACGATCCCCTAGAACTTAGAACTACTTAAACCTAACTAACCTAAGGACATCACACACATCCATGCCCGAGGCAGGATTCGAACCTGTGACCGTAGCAGTCCCGCGGTTCCGGACTGAAGCGCCTAGAACCGCACGGCCACCGCGGCCGGCTATACACACTCTGTACCGGAATGCTTTTATTACTGCAATCGTGATTCAGACCAAAAGAGCTGCCACTTGTGCGTGTGATATCAAAAATGGTTCAAATGGCTCTGAGCACTATGGGACTTTATATATGAGGTCATCAGTCCCCTAGAACTTAGAACTACTTAAACCTAACTAACCTAAGGACATCACACACATCCATGCCCGAGGCAGGATTCGAACCTGCAACCTTAGCGGTCTCGCGGTTCCAGACTGTAGCGCCCAGAATCGCTCGGCCACCGAGGCCGGCGCGTGTGATATCGCTGGAAGAATGAGCATGAGACATTTTCGGTAGACTTGGAAAATTTGTCGAAAAATTTGAATAAGAAAGGGACAAGTAACAAAGAAGCGTTTTTGAGTTTGGATCATGAAGGTATGAATGATGAGATGTTTGTACAATACTTCCGAAGTGCAACAACTTTGAAAATAACGGAAACTGCAATCTCTGCGACGCGAACTCGAGTGACAGGATCAACTGCTATGTAGAGCTTGATGTGACAGTGAGACATTTGTGATAGTAACAGTAAAAGCGAAAAAGTGTGAGAAGATAACGAAAATGTGAGAAAAATGTCGTTGCTGGGAGTCGAGTCCATGATTTCTTGTTTAGAAATGCGTAGAGGAGAAGCAAGCGCTAAAATAGTGCAGGAATGGAAATGGGAGGGAGAACGACTTCGTTTCTGCAATTTAAGTTGACGCATCTGGGTAATTTGTTAATTTTCTCCACTTTTATTACGCGGAACTGGTGCCCTATCTGATAGGAGACTTTTCCGCAATTCAGTCTCATCACCCTACGCCCCCTCTCCCTTGTCTTCAGAGTCCTTTGCTGCAAGTCTGTTCTTTCTAAACAGTCGCTGTCACTGTCATTTCAATATTCTCCTCTCTCAGTATCCCTTTCGTTTCTGATGATACTAAACAGGGCTTCAGATATGCTAAATTAACTAATATTATTGTTATTCTTAATGGCCTTTATTATTATTATTATTATTAATGCCAGCTATTATGATTTTTCTGTTAGATTAATGTCGTTAATCGTTCTCATAATAACTTCGCAAGTGTATGTCATTGAATCAGTAGTTCATAACGAAATGTTTTGTAATATTTTTTTGCTATGTGTTGCTCTTGGTCTGATGTAAGATACTGTCTGAAGGCTTTGAACTGATCAGATTAAGTAAACAACAAATAAATAAATAAATATTTCTTCGATATTGGATTTTCACGACACAAAAACCTGTTATTTCTGTCATCTTTGAGTGTTATGCTACGAAAACTTGGTTGTAGAACTACACAACGAAGAGTATAATTGGCATGAGCAAGCGATAATTTATGGTGAAAAGTTATATCGAAGACTACGCCATCAGACTCGGTATTAGAGGTAGTGCGCGCGTGCTGACTGGGTGCTTTTGCCGGCAGGAGGTGGACGTGGGCCGCTGTGACGGAGGCAGCGCCGGCGCCGGCGGCCCCGCGGCCTGCGAGGGGCGCTCCTTCTCGCGCTGCGTGCACAGGTCTCCGGGCGGCGCCTGCGTGTCGTCGCTGCAGGGGCCGCTGCTGCGCTGCACGCCCGCCGAACACAGGGAGCACTACTACCGGGACGCCACGGGCGCCACCAGGACCATTATCGCCGTAAACAGCTGCATCTGTGGCTAGGCCACACTGGGCGTGTGTTCCCCGATAAGGCTGAATATTTATACCCGAGTAGTTATACCTTGTAATACTTTCTCATCGCTCTCTCTATCAGGACACAAACACGCACAAGATTAATCGCATCGAAAACATAAATCGCTGTGCAATGCCGTATTTTACGAATATATAACGAACACACGCTCCTCAATATTTTTCCCCGCCATAATCTGTGAATTGTTTGCTCCTCTTAAATCTCTGCCTGACACAATCTGCTCGTTGATAGACACAATATTAGTATTTATTAGTGGCTAATCAAGAAGCTGTGATGAGTTTTCTTGAAGAATTTAGCGTCACTCCTTGAACTGTAAATAAATGGAAACAGAACCCGAATAATTTATTTTGGTGGATGGTAAATTGATATTAGTGTTTGGATGCCAGATGTTGGCATGTAATGTACGTTGTCAAACAATAAAAACATTGGAAAATGATTAATGCAACTTCTTTCTCTTCCTGAATTACTTAATACGTTACATCCCAAACACTCGTTAACTTTGGCCTCAGCGGAAATAGTTCATAAGTAATCTTACACAGTTTTTCTTTCTGAAGTATGCATTTCGCTTTTAACTACGGACTATACAAGATGGATCACCTAAAACATGCATCCCAAATATTACGGAAATGGATGTGCGGTTTTCACAGAATGTATTGGCAGTAAGGGGCTCGTATTGTTAGCCAGTCTACAGATTGTAATAACAGTTAGAAAATGTATTTTTTTTTGCAAGCATACACTTTTTTAAACGGAACAATAAATAATTTTATTAACAAACTAAAAGTGGGGTAAATTAGAATGTCAGTGTGTTCTGAAAAGTTCTCACACCGCCTCCTGTACGATACGTATGAAAGCACACACTAAATAACAACACAAGTCCATACACTAGTTGTGTGGATTCTGACCAGTAATGAAACAACTGGTGGATATTGTCCTTGTAGACAGCGTTCTTCAGCTTTCCGCACAGAAAAAAAGTCTACAGGCGTGAAATCCGGGAAACAGGCCGGTCAAGGTACATGCCCTCTGCGTCCAATACAGCGGTTTGGAAACAATTCGTCAAGACACAGTGTAGTGCTTCGAGCACTATGGGCTCGACAACAATCATGTCAGTATCATAGGTTCCGCCTAGTCTGCAGACGGGCATCCTCTAACATCCATGGAAGAAGGTCTGTTAGGAAGCTGTGATTCTTTTGCGCGTTCAGTGTTCCGTCTACGAAAAACGGGCCTATGTGCTGATGGTTCACTATCACACACCACACGTTTACGCCCCATGAACGCTGACTTTCTACCTGATAAACCCAACGGGAATTGTCAACGGATCCATAGTGCATGTTTCGACTGTTTGCCTGTCCATGATTGGTAAATATGGTTTCATCACTAAAGAAGATACATGATACATCTGGGCTGCCCTGCGTTAACGCCAATGTACAGAAGGTAATACGATTCTCATAATCGTTTCCATGCAGCTCTTGATGGAGAGAGATGTGATAGGGGTGGAACCTCTGTCGATGGAGAATGCGTAGGACCAATGCCCGACTAAAGTCACCGAACAACAACAAAGTGCATAATTTCCATACGCCATGAGCATGTCGGCTTTTTCTGCATTGGTAAATCCCATCATCTACTGACGACATACTGCTTGGACTCTCACACTAACTGGCTAGTACGTCGCAAAGCACTCTGGGAACAC
Organism: Schistocerca cancellata; assembly: GCF_023864275.1. Lineage (NCBI taxonomy): Eukaryota > Metazoa > Arthropoda > Insecta > Orthoptera > Acrididae > Schistocerca > Schistocerca cancellata. The sequence goes on from NC_064627.1 coordinate 768,843,150, forward strand.
ATAAAGCACTCTGTAAGCAAACGTAACAACATCGTGTACAGCAAATACGCAGGCTGAATGGCACAAAGAAGTGACTGTATGGAAATATTTCAAAATACACCTCGTAAGCGACTCGCACTAGAATCCTGCAACAAACGCCACTGACATTCTGATTTACCCTAATTCCACTTTGTTGATGTCAATAGGCATTGTTCCATTCAAAAAATTGTATGTTTGCATAAAAATACATTTTCTAAGTATTATTATAATATTTTTATTGGCTGACAGTACGAGCCTATGACAACCAATCCATTCTGTGAAAACCGCACATCAACAGCACTTTTCATTTCCGCAATATCTGTTGTGCAAGTTTTAAATTATTCACCCTGTATACTGCTACTACATTAAAGAGGGATTGCCGTCGCAACTTTCACTTTTTCGGCTGTTTTTAATTAATACAGGCAAAGTTGTGCTTTTACATTGTGGACTTCAAATAAGTTCAAGATATCATCTTGACAGCTATAAAAAACATTATTATGAAAAAATAGCTCAGGCGGTACTAAGTTTTTAATGAGCAAACGCACGGAAGACATATGTTTGTAAATTACATGTGTTTCATGCAATTTGACGTTATCAAACTGGAACACGCGGTCTACTTGAAATATATTCCTTTATTCACAAACATCTTGGTCGCGAATTATTTGCATATTTGAATATATATGCCAAAAGCGATCAAGAAATTTGTGAATAACAAAACTTCTTGCCGTATCCATAGTGGTAGCGATATTTTGAAAATAATACAAAATCGTCTTTGGTTCGTCCTGTGTCCACGACGGAGCTTAGCCATAATTATTTCTCGGACTCTGAACGATATTCTTTACATCAGCTTCCAGGCATGTACTGCATTTATTGTATGGTGCAGCAGTATGTAATATCTAGAGACCCAAATAAATATGCAGAGAAACGTTTCACAACTGGCATCATGCTATGTGGAATTGTCGGCGAGGAAGGAAACTTACAAGAAACTAGATTCTTCAAGTCAGACAGAGCTGGTCAAGGTTCTCGACAAAGCAATGTGTGCTTGCACCATAGAATTCGAAGAGATTTTGCTGGATCGTGTAGGAGAAGATTCTTTAGTAAGGACTCATTCAGTTGCCATTGAAATGCACACGTCAAAGAAAACTGTACGGAAAGTAAAGTCAGAGTGCAGCAGTTGGGCAAAACGATTTTGAAACGGAAGTCCTATTCTATCGGTGGATTATGTTGTACATCTATCGAGATTGGCAGTCGCAATACTGAACGGTCCCAACAAGCTTAAAGCGTTGCTGTAAGGTGTAAGCTGTCTGCGTCTACAAAAGAAGCCAAGTATTCATACACTTATCGTTTATCATTTACAATCTGTACAAAGAGGTTAATAATACGTTGCACATCACGCCATAGATAAATTAGCAACACTAGATTATATCAAAGTAACAAATAATTAAACCGAATAACACTGATAATAATAATAATAATAATAATAATACCAGAAAAAACAAAAATTATATTTTCTTTCAGAGTGTGAGTACACATAAATCAGAAGGGTCTTAAGTATAAACATACGTCCTGATTGTGCTACAGTTAAGTTTTGTGACGTATAAGAAATTAACCAATCAGGTATAACAGCTTTGCAAAAGCTGGATACGTTTCACATCATATTTCGTTGCACGAATATTCATAAAAGCCCTGATTTTCTCAAGATGAACTTTTAGTGATACAGTTTGCGTGTCTGATATTTCATCTTTGTGGAGATTAGCAGGTAACCAAAACAAGGGATTGCGACTTCCGACGTGACTTGAGTTGCTGTACCGTTAATAGCAACTTCCCGAAGTAACAAAGCATCGACCCCAGCTTTACTGCCACCCAGCTGATGCCAGTTTCAACAAGCGGTAGTAGTCGGTTGTTTACAACTGACGTAATAGGATTCGTCGGAAGAGGAAGGCCCTAACGTAACTTTGGCGCGCTGACGACGAGCTCAGTGTGTACCGAAATAGCGATGGAGGCGGCCCGTTGTAAAGGCCCATTGTGGGACGCGAATAGCACCAGACAGACGTGCAGTCTGCCGAGACACGTGCTACGGCCAGCTGGCTTTCACCGCAGACAAGTCCACATTCTGTCCTTGGCCTTTGGGCTAGGAATAAGGCAGCGGCAGACGTCCACCAGAAATAACGCGTCCCGACGGCCACTAGCGGCACTCAGTCAGCGACGTCCTTTCTGTCCCTGGCGGAGCCTTCTTCGACTGCGTTGTTCTAGTGCAACAGCAAATTTAGCATTAACTATAAGGGACACGGATATACGCTTTCTGCAAAAAACCATCTCCGACTAGTCTCAGGAACTCACGAAAAACCTGAATGGGGAAAGTTGGAATTGTACAAGAACCTGTCTCGTCGTAGTTTCTTGGACCATATTTTACCGCCGTCTAGGAGAACCAGTACACTTTGGAGTAGCTGATTGCTTCCGTATAACTAAAAATATTTGCAGTAAGGACAACAGTAGTCGTATTTAGCAAAACATGCTCTAAAGTGACGTATCTACATTGCTTTCTATTGAGCACCATTTTGGCTCAGAAGTTTCTCTGCCGCTGAAAAAAAAAATTAAAAAGTAGCAAAGCCATAAACGAAGTCGATGATAGCTAAGAGGCATAAAACTTCTGAGGAAATAATTTCGGTGCTGTGTGTTGTGACGCCTGGAAAAATTCAGCAGCGGCAGGTATCAAAGAAAGATTGAACAGCCGCTCATGAAGGCCACATTTCATTATGAAAGAGATCGAAGCTGGTAGATAACACAGTTTTAACTGTTTTACAGCGGTCCTGTTTACAGTGTGAAAGTGGGTGATTCTAAACAAATATAACAACCCAAATTCAAATGTGAAAACATAAAATCGTTGTCAAAGACATTTTAGAGCACAGTTCTCAGGAGATGCGGTGAAATCAATTCTGAAACTGCCCAGCTGAACAATGAAAATAACAATATCCCCTGTCTTAGTTGCTTACGGCAGTTTGATAAAAGGGAATTACAAGATCGTAGAAAGCAAGCAAAATTCAATGCAATGAAAGCAAATACGTCTCAGCTAAAAAGAAAACGCTTTGTTCTTACGATTGCAACAAGACAAAAAGAAGTAGGCATGTTTCCTTTAACAGCGGGACGTCTCGCCACATGAAAAGAAGCAACCTGACCGCAAGCGCGCAACTAGCTTTCGTTTCTTCGGACCAGGCAGATTTCAAGGCTTGCTATTGTCGCCCTCCCCCTTCCCCCACCCTACATAACTCTGCGTAACGTCCACTTTAACGTGCCTACAATATTAATAATAATAATAATAATAATAATAGAACTAATGAAGCCTCGGACAAGGGCTGTCATGCTCCAGCCACTTTAGAAGGAAAACAAAGACAGAGGATGAGATGGTCAGATGAAGTCAGCCAACACATCATGTTGTGTTATTACCAAGCAACAAACTTAGGAACAAACACAACTGGATACAGATCACAAGTATACACAACATTTATTACCAGATACCCAGAATTAAAATTTTTAACAGAACAACGACTAGCTGATCAGATCCGTGTAATAATCAAAAATAACAGGATACCCCAGTCAGAATTAGAAAACATCAAACAACAAGTACAACAAATACTAGAACAAAATAATGTCCAATCGGAAGAAGAAGAAAATACAGTAATGGACTCAAACATCCCAGAGCAAACAAACAAAGAACAACACGCATCAATTAAACAATCAGAGGAAAACGAAATCTTAAGACAGCCACCAGAAAAAGCACAAATAGAACACGAAGTGACACACATGTTAGATATAGAAGAAAAATTTCAGCTGACATATATAGAATGCAAAGACACAAATACAGACATTAGACCATTCTTGCATAGACCACCAAATAACCCACAAGTCGAAACAACAATAACAACTATCAACACAATCATACACAACAAAATAAATGAAAATACGACTATGGAAGAGTTACAACTACTGGTTTATGTAGGAGCACTCACTACACTAAATATACACACTAGGCAGAGATCAGAACCAACCAACACACAGAAGAAACCCACAAAACGAGCATGGCAACACAGGCTACAGATCAGAATAGAAAAAACTGAGAAAATACATCGGACAGCTAACACAATTTATAAGAAATGAAATGTCAGAAAAAAAAACGAAAAAGGCTAGGTAAAATCTCACAACAAGAAGCGATAGAGCAATTAGATGAAAAGAAACTGAAATTACAAGGAAAATAGAAGGAAACAAAACCAAGCATTCAACACAAACCAAAAGAAATTTTACCAGACTATAGATAACACACACATTAAAATAGACAATCTACCAAACATAACACAAATGGAACACTTCTGGAGCAACATACGGTCAAACCCAGTACAACATAACAGGCATGCACGGTGGATACAAGCAGAAACAGACACATACAAGATGATACCACAAATGCCTGAAGTGATAAATTTGCAACATGAAGTCACCCAAGCAATTAATTCTACTTACAATTGGAAAGTCCCTGGAAAAGATAAAATAGCAAATTTCTGGCCAAAGAAGTTCACCTCAACACATTCACACCTAACTAAATTATTTAACAGTTACATTGCAGACCCATACACATTCCCTGATACACTTACACATGGAATAACTTATCTGAAACCTAAAGATCAAGCAGACACAGGAAACCCAGCTAAATATCGCTCCTAACATGCCTACCAACAATATACAAAATATTAATTTCAGTCATTACACAGAAATGAATGACACATACAACACAGAACAAAATTATAAATGAAGAACAAAAAGGCTGTTGCAAAGGAGCATGAGGAGGTAAAGAGCAACTGATAATAGATACAGAGGTGACATATCAAGCTAAAACAAAACAAAGGTCGCTACACTATGCATACATTGATTACCAAAAAGCTTTTGATAGTGTACCCCACCCATGGTTACTACAAATATTGGAAATACACAAAGTAGATCCTAAATTGTTACAGTTCCTAAACATAGTAATGAAAAATTGGAAAACCACACTTAATATCCAAACAAATTCAAATAATATAACATCACAGCCAATACAGATTAAGCGTGGAATATACCAAGGAGACTCATTTAGTCCTTTCTGGTTCTGCCTTGCTCTGAACCCACAATCCAACATGCTAAATAATACAAATTATGGATACAATATTACTGGAACATACCCACACAAAATCACACATTTGCTATACATGGATGATCTAAAACTACTGGCAGCAACAAATCAACAACTCAACCAATTACTAAAGATAACAGAAGTATTCAGCAATGATATAAATATGGCTTTTGGAACAGACAAATGTAAGAAAAATAGCATAGTCAAGGGAAAACACACTAAACAAGAAGATTACATATTGGATAACCACAGCGACTGCATAGAAGCGATGGAAAAAAAACAGATGCCTATAAATATCTAGTATACAGACAAAAAATAGGAATAGATAATACAAATATTAAAGAGAAACTAAAAGAAAAATATATACAAAGACTAACAAAAATACTGAAAACAGAATTGACAGCAAGAAAGAAGACAAAAGCTATAAATACTTATGCTATACCAATATTGACCTACTCATTTGGAGTAGTGAAATGGAGTAACACAGACATAGTAGCACTCAATACACTTACATGATCACAATGCCACAAATATAGAATACATCACATACATTCAGCAACAGAAAGATTCACATTAAGCAGAAAGGAAGGAGGAAGGGGATTTATCGACATAAAAAAACCTACTTTATGGACAGGTAGACATTTTAAGAAAATTCTTTCTAGAACGAGCAGAAACTAGCAAAATACACAAAGTAATCACTCATATAAATACATCGGCTACACCACTGCAATTTCATAACCACTTCTACAACCCTTTAGATCACATAACATCAACAGATACGAAGAAAGTACATTGGAAAAAGAAAACACTACATGGCAAGCACCCGTATCATCTAACACAGCCACACATCGATCAAGACGCATCCAACACATGGCTAAGAAAAGGCAATATATACAGTGAGACGGAAGGATTCATGATTGCTATACAGGATCAAACAATAAACACCAGATATTACAGCAAGCATATTATTAAAGATCCCAATACCACAACAGATAAATGCTGACTTTTCAAACAACAAATAGAAACAGCAGATCACATCACAAGCGGATGTACAATACTAGCAAATACAGAATACCCCAGAAGACATGACAATGTAGCAAAAATAATACATCAACAGCTCGCCTTACAACATAAACTTATAAAACAACACGTTCCCACATACAAGTATGCACCACAAAATGTACTGGAGAATGATGAATACAAATTATACTGGAACAGAACCATTATAACAGATACAACAACACCACGTAACAAGCCTGACATCATACTCACCAATAAAAAGAAGAAATTAACACAACTAATCGAAATATCCATACCCAATACAACAAATATACAAAAGAAAACAGGAGAAAAAATTGAAAAATACATCCAACTGGCTGAGGAAGTCAAGGACATGTGGCATCAGGATAAAGTTGACATTATACCAATTATACTATCAACTACAGGAGTCATACCACACAATATCCACCAGTACATCAACGCAATACAGCTACATCCAAACTTATATATACAACTACAGAAATCTGTAATTATCATACATGTTCAATTACCCAAAAGTTTCTAAATGCAATGTAACATATACCGTACAGTTAAAAGGAAGTCACGCTTGTTCAAGGTCTGCATCGCTTTCCATTTTTGACCAGACATAACGTCTGAGAAACGAAAGAATAATAATATCATTAAACAATTCAATGTAATGATAATATAATAATAATAATAATAATAATATGATTACCTCAGTGCTTAGTCCATCTCTTTATCAGAGAAACTGCAATTCAGAGAGACACGTCTTTTGAAAACGATTCGTCCGAAAATTTTAGAGGTACATGTTTTCATGCAACTGTTTTAAGAACTGCCACAATTACAAACTGTCAAAACTTCGACGTCACATTTTACACAATGTAATGCCACAGTGTGGACTCATTATAAGTACTGTATTTCACTAAGCCCTATGAATGTGAGCACAGGTCTTAAGACTACGACTATGCGAGTGTGTAAACACGGGGGGTATTCTATTTCTTCCGGTTGTTTCCGCCAAGTTCGGGAAATCATCTTTCTGAAATATATGTTGATCGGAGGATTTTTCCCCTTCCCGCCCTCCCTTATTCAGCTTCCAGTGGTTTGCAGCTTCTCCTTGTGGACTCCCGAACCGAAACGAATTTGTTATTGACAGCAGGTCAGCCTCTGGTTATGAATCTTTCCTACCAAGACCGTCCACGTAGCCTGGCCATCACGCAAACAATTGGAAAATATTCTTTGTGTTAAATGTAGCCTGTAATTTCTTGAATTTCAGAGACTCGAAGTTTCCTTTATACTCTCACAAGTCAGAGAAATTTGGAAATGTATAGACGTAAAAATATAAACGCTTACAGTAAAATTCTTTATTTGGGGGGGGGGAGGGTTAAGGGGACACGAAACCTGGGAGAAAAACCGCCCCCTTCCGGCTAGGATAAGTGTCTGTCTGACCGATGGTGACCATACACAATAAAACTCTTCAGCGTGGAAGTCTGACAACTGGTGCGGATTTATTACTTCCAAAATTTCTCATGAAACTTCTACTTATGAAATAAATCGTCAAATCGTAAGGGCCGTAGTTCCAGGAAACATAGGATTCATGTAACTTATGTATTTCAAAAGCGATGGTAAAAGGAGGTGTGTTTGTGGGTCCACAAGTCCAGAAGTCAAGGAAAGATTAATATCTTCAAGCATGATTAACTATAACACAACAGAGACCTTAGATGCGTCTTAGGAAATCTTGAGTAAACTTCCGTGGTAGAAAGACTTATCTGCTACTTAAATTAGATAATATTAACGTCACATGAGAAAGAAATTACAAACTGATAATAATCATGCCTATTCCTATCAGACTTCTGCGATATAGGACCAGAAGACGTAGAAAGCAGGCACTACAAGGGCCAGTGAACTGGAAACGAAAGTGATGGGAAAATGTAAGTAAACAGTTTATTATTTCAAAATTAATCGCCGTAACTGTTAACATACTTATCCCATTGAGAGACAAGATGATCAATGTCTTCATGGCAGGTCACATGTTACCAAGGTTGTTTCGACTGTGCTGCAGAAGTTTTGCTGGGAAGCCCATAGTCATCCTCCATTCACTCCCGATCTCTCCCCATGCGGGATTCATATTTTAGCAGTCCTGAGGAAAGACATTCGTGACCGCGATTTGCTGCAGACGAGGAGATGCACGCCTAGGTACAATCACGATTCTGTAGGCAACCACCAAACATTTTTCTATGAAGGTATTGACTATGTCGTCTCACAGTGGGATAACTGTATTTACAGTTATGGCGATTACTTTTGAAATAACAAACAGTTTACTTACTTTTTCCCATGCAGAGTTTCAGGCGCACAAGACCGAAGATGGAATGCCGAGGGTCGGGTCTGGCGGGCGCGGACCGCAGAGGGAACATCTAGAATCTTAGCGGACCGAAAATGGAACGGCAACGCTCCAGCAGATTACGGTGGGCGGGAGAGGACCACAGGGGAATGCCTGGTACCACAAAGGGGATTCCAAACCCACCAATTCGAAGATGGAACACCCAGGGGCGTGTCTAGCGGGCGCGGACCGCAAAGACAACAGCCAGGACTGCAGCGGACGGAAAAAAAGGGAACGGCAATGCTCCAGAAGATGGCAGCTAGCGGGCGCAGACCGCAGAGGGAGCCCGTGCTGAAGGGGGAAGGCCACAGGCACTCACGAGACTCAAATAAGATGCCAGACGCAAACGACGATTACATCACAGGGCGATACTAGACAGAGACAGACGCATACTACTTGAAGCACATAGGCATGCACAAGACTTATACAGGCAGAGCCTATACAACACGTGTAGACAATAATGAGAACGATTTGTAACAACACATACAGAGAAAAATATATTGGAAGAACCATAGAAAATACTGACAGAGAAGATAAAAACCCCCAATAATTCTTGGAACGCTAAGGCAGGATGACGACACGATGTCGAAGGGATGGAGGAATACCGCGGAGTTTCTGCTTTATAAATTGCTCCCTGACTCCGTCACCGACACAGACACATAATACCACAAAACACCTAGAGAAAACCTGTTCACGCCATACAACACTGCAATTGTCAGTTGTCCTTTTGCGCAAGAACTGCTTAAAACAAGAAAGCACCTGGATCAGATGGTATCCACACGTAAACACTAAAAAAACAAGCACCGCAGATCACACCGTTCCTATAAACGTTACTGAACGATACCTTACGCCTGGTCAGGGTAACTATAGCACGGAAAACCTCCAAAGCAGTCATTATGAAGAAATCAGCTGACAGGGATCCTTCAGATCCAAAAACTTACACGCCTCATAAAGACCTTAGCAAAGATTCAGGAGAAACTACTGTGTAAGCGCCTGCAAACCCACAGAGCTCTCAAGGGCATGAGCCAACACCAACTCGACTTCACAACTGAGAAATCAATAGATGATGCCATTAACCATGCCATATACATAGTTAATACTACAACACGGAAATACGAAGAAATACGACGGGGCAATAATGATTGACGTTGCCCGTGCATTCGATAACCTCTGGTGGCCCGCAATGTTTCAAAGGTTAAGAAATCTGAAGGTACTGCAATCACTGCACAACAGTTTGCTAGACTACTGTAAAGATCGAGTAGTAGAATGGATAATGGACAGCCGAAAAGTAATTAAAATAATTACCAAAGGCTGTCCTCACGGGTCGATCTGCGGCCCCATCTTCTGGGACATAAACATCGAGAACCTCCTACAACTTCTAGATGAGGATGGCAGATCAGACGGAACTGTCGCCTGCGCAGATGACCTATTAGTAGTGGTCACTGTAGACAACAGAGCCCAGCTAAAAGAGAATACTACAAACAATTAGACAACGGTGTCACAACAACGAACTCAGGATAGCCGCAAACAAATCAACGTACACACTATTGGAAAGAAATCCTTCAGTTAAAATTGGATACACACACATCAAACAGCACGTGTTCCGCGCTTTCTTGGGGAACGTACAGATGAGAAACTGAATATCCACGAACACATAAGGCTAACAACAGACAAAGCCGAAAAAATACTACATAAACTGGTGACGCTATATTCAAATCAATGCAGACTACTTCACAAATGATACGGACAGACCACCGTGCACTCTTCGAATCAGTACTCAGCTCCGCAGCTATAACGTGGACACACAGACTGAACCTGATCTCCAACAAAGCATCAGTCAGAAGAGGGCAGAGAAGTGTCCTACTTCGGCTATCTGGAGCCTTTGGCACCACCTTAGTGGATGTACTATGTGTGGAGCTCGGAATGTGCCGTTAGATATCACGATCAAATACAGAGCTGCACGGTACTGATTAAAGAAGGGGGGACTAGATGAAGTACACACAATAACTGGTGTAAGCATATAGACGCACGTCACCTTAAGAGATGGCGTTTGGATATATGGCAAAATGAGTTGGATGTAAATGCTAAGGGACGTAGACTGCATGACTTCCTCCTTGACATAAGGGAGCGATTGAAAATGAAACGTATCGATCCCAGCCGCGGTATGGTACATTTCTTAACTGGATAGGACCTTATCCCGCACACTTAAACCGTGTGAGTCTGAGACACATACATGCACATGCAGGGAAGAAGGTTCCCCATAATACATGTCTTTTTCTTCGGAAGTACGCGAACAAGAGACATACACTACACTTAGACTGCACAGAAACAGACATACATATATACACAGCAATAAGAGACGAAGAATAATGGGCACAACTAAACTCATTGACAAGCAGTATTTCAGCATGAAGAGCACCTGCTATGGATGGCATTGAATGTTTCCATAAATCATGAACGTTACTCCGATGTAACAAGGTTGGCTGGGTTTCTTATATATATATATATATATATATATATATATATATATATATATATATATATATATATATATATTATTTTCTATTTTGTTGCTTAAAGTGTCTGGAATTTTATAAGCATATAAAAATCGACCGCGTAGTTGCTTACGTCACACTGTTGCTGACATTGCTAATTCGTTGATATGCGATAGAGATAGCGTTTATAACAAAGTAAAATATGAACAAATTTACACTAAATAATATTTGAGACACTCGCTGCTCCCAACATGCAGTTTATGACAAGGACAGATATTTCCAAACGTCCAACTAATTGATACTTGCACCTTTTACGCCACTTCAATCCTTCCCAATACCAGTTTTATATAAATCCTCAATATTGCCTTAGGTGGTGATCATTACATTTCCAGATGCCACTGACGGTTTACTTCGTCTAATTTCGTCATGTTCCGTTAGAAAATACACAAAGAAAGTACTTTGTTTTCGCCAGGAAAGATTTTATGAACACAAAACTTTACTATCGGTATCCTTGTCTAAGAGAATTCCTTGTGCATTTTTGTGTCAGTTATGAAGGATTTCCTTTGTTTATTTCGAAGGCAACAGTTGTGAACCTGTCAAGCAACTGAAATTTAGAGTTTATAATTATAGAATCTAGAGATCGTATCAGCAGAGAGACGAAGAACGCTGTAAGTTGTGAAGTGTTTCAGTTTACAAAAATTTGTTCATTCACATAGAGGATCTGCTGTTTAACATTTAAAAGTTTCAATTTCGTCATCCAATGTCTTCATTCAAACGCTTCATACATTTCTAAGTCGTTATGTATTCAAACAAAATGCTGAGAGAACTAATGACTGCAATTCTGATAGTTAAACCAAAATATCATTTCTTTTTGTTCATATTGGCAAGAAAAGAATACTTCTGCGATTACAACATAGAAGTTGAGTCACGTCAATCAGAACGAACTCTCATGTCCGAAGATATAACTATCCAAATAGCAGCGCTTATAACTGCAGCGTCTGCTGCAAAGTATTTCTGTTGAATTTACTAAAACATACATTGTATTTCCTTCTAAAGTCTTCCATTCCAGCAAAAAAATTTGATATATTCATAGTAATTATCTAGCGAAAACATCCAGTTAAATAAAGAAGGGAATTTATCATTTTAATAAAAACCTATAACAGCGAAGAAAAATATAATAATCTATCATCAAAACGTACAAAAACACTATTAACAAGGTCTTACGCACATTCACGAGTCTATATAAAAACGAAAGCCTGTCCCGGGAAGATTCTAATGAACTATGCAAAAAGGTTTAACTGTTCAAAGATTTCCATGCTCATGATCATAATGCCTTCACTACATACGTTCTGTAACAAAGCAACGCAGTTTTCACTGGGCAAATATGAGCCACAAATATTGGTCTTCAGCACTAAGAGAAAACCAGAAAAGACAATAATTTTCTTTACTGCAATGATGCAACTTTGCTTAGAACTTGCAATTTTCATGCTCTACCACGCACTTGAGTGATCTCCAGATTAGAGTCTCTGTTGCTGAAAGAGGAATCTTGGAGGTCTCTGCCAGTATGTAGCGCTGGACATTGAAAATGATTTCGGTAAGTAAATAGCTTTTATTGCACATCCGGTTTAAAGACAACCCCATTTCTCGCTTCACCTTCATATACACACTGGAAACAAATCTGAAATAGCTTTGTGTAGAGTACCCTGTTCCACACTGATTGATCCAAGAAACAAAGCATGTTTTACTGCAAGAATGGAATCAAAAGTACTGTAAAAAATAAACGATGAACTGGTAAGTCTAAGAATGACTTTACACGAAAAGAGGAACCATTATAAAAAGTTCTTGCGAACCACGCTAATTTTTCAGCAAGAAGATACCAATTAGAGAAGCAACGTTGAATGTTCCTGATAACCTTGGAGCGACGAGCCTAGTGGCAGATTTGCACTGCAATAAACGTAGTTCATGGCTTCAGACGCTTACTGGTCCCTAGTGCACGCCTAGTGTTACGTATGCAATGACGGACCTCCTACAGACGCCGCCACCAACCGGATACACCCTAGAAACGCAGTCCACCGAACGTAGGTGCGTCGGCAATAACATATGTCTCCATGCTGCCCACGCTGCAGCACAGTTCTCGTGTCACAGGACAAAATGTAGAGATCATGAGTTGCACGACCGCATCCAATGTTACGAACTAGTGGAACTACATACATTTAAAACTTTTCATAACTGACGTAACGGTTAACTACGGTGCTCTTTCCATTGTGGATATTGCATAGAAGTTAAGATTCAGAACAGCGGTTTATTGTTATTACGTTGACAAAGTGTAGTGCAGTACAACACTAACTGCTAACGACGTGGTAGATCACTCACATGCGTATGGGAACGATCCAAAAACAATTATTGGTAATAGCAAGTATAGGAAAATTATAACATTCCTCTGAAACATAATCATTACCACAACACCGTTTACACTAGTCGTGACCTATGTTAGTTTCGTATAGCGAATATTATCACTATAATATCAAGAGTGTTTCTCCCAACTGCAGTCAAGAAGTTGTCGCAGAGTGTGAAGTGCAAGGCGCAGTTGACAAGAAAATAAGAGTTCATGAAAGCAAACAGAACATTCCAGCCTAATAACATGTGAAGACGAATGAAATTAAATCGCTGTGGTCTAATGCCGATACACATTACAATGAAGTACGTTAGCTTTATATGTTATCTTTATACAGTTTACAAGGCGAAAGGAAACTAATAGTTTTTATCATCTCTTCAACAAAGTAGCGCATACTTTTATGAGATTAAATAGCTTAGGGTCAACGCACACACGCTATCAAATGACACTCTGTTTGTTTAATAGTAAAATAGCACCATATCAGGTGGCCGACAAACTTTGTGGCCGAGTGCATTGGTGCCGTGGTAAGAGACAGGACTCGTATTCGGTCGGATGGCGATTCATATCTTCGTCCAGACATCCAAATCCAGGTTTCCCGTAGTTTTCCTAAGTCGCATAGTCAAATGCCGGAATAGTTCTTTTGCGATGTACACGATATTTTTCCTTCTTCATCGTCCTACGATTCGAGAACGTCTCTAACGACAATTTTCTTTCCTTCTGCAAACTATGTATCATCAAACACTTAAAATGAACTCTTGTAGACACAATGCCACCACCGGCTTGTGGAAACTGTAAGCATGTTTACAGGATGAGATAGAACACCGACAAACTTTCAGAAGTCGGTCAGGAATACAATCTGAATATTTTGGTATGAGGAACCCACGGTCTCCGGCGGCTCGTTACGGAGTAATAATGTAATTATGACACATTGGTTTGTTATCACAGTCACTCTTTCTTCTGTGGAAATGCCTTCGCAACAGTGAGCGTACAATACACAACACAGAGTACTGTAACAACCCTCAGGTGAAACACATACGCTTTTATCATAGTGAGTTCAATCTGTTCTGTCAGTGCACAGTAATGCATGTATACAAATACAGTACTGTTCCCTTACAGGTATTGTTCAAAATTTCGACGATAGGAGCTTGGCGTACTGCTTACGCGGGTGCAATCATCCTAGCAACTAGGTCCTTGTGAGTATCGACTGGAGTTTCGTAAACTAGGCTCTACACATGCCCCGAGAAAGTGTCATCTCTGGTGACCGAGCTGGCTATGGAAGAGGATCACCGTCAATAACCCACAGACGTCCAAAGCGTACTTCAATGTGGTTCCTAATGCCGAGCGCAAAGTGTGCCGGCGCCCCGTCATGTTGAAACTACAAAAACTGACTGATTCTCAGTGGTACGTATTCTAAGAACTCTGTGAGGACATGTTGAAACTATGTTCTGTACACGACTCCGTTCAGTGTATCAGAAAGTAGGAGAGGTCCTATCAAAAAACCGTTAACAATATGATGTCTTTAATTTTGTTTTGCTGAAAATCACCGAGTGAAATAAATCTTAATTAAATAACAAATGGTTCCTTTATTAGAACTAAAAGAGACACCATAATCACAACGACAAATATTTTTATACTGTCACATAACACAGGCGTACACAGAATGAGCGTAAATATCTGGTGCGCTCACATCACGGGACTGAAAACAAAGCCACCAACAACACCCGATATAACAAGCTCACTCTTGTCAACACTCCCACTCTTGTTACATTGAGTTTCTTTTGGAGATAACTGAAAACACTTCTTTCACTTGATACGATTTTTTTAAAGGTTAAAGGCTTCGTGAAAGAAATCCACCAACTGTTGATCAGGACAAACATAAAGAACTACAGTCTCATTATTTTCAACATGTTCACGTATACGGGGTGATGAGAAACAGTCCAAAAAGCTTGTAAGGGTGTTGCAGGGTGGTCTGTACTAAAACATAATTGTTAGGAATAATATTCGATACTTTGTGCCGTTTCCGATTTAAACGGTATTGAAGTCAGCCAATCAGGCCGTTGCGCACGCAAATTCACGCAGACTTCCAAAGACGTATCACCAAACGTGTTCTTTTGGTTTCCTAAAACTGAACAAGACGGCTATACCAAAATTGGACATTGGACGGAAGAAATGATCGATCCCGAGCCAAAGGCGAAGCAGTCTTGTGCGCTATCATCTACGCTGTGACAACAACTGACACTAATTGTATCTGACGGGCCGTTAGGATTTGCGCGTGGGACGGTTTGATTGGCTCATTTCAATGCAAATTAACTCTGAAACGGCGCAGCATACAGAATTTTTTCCTTAACAATTTTTCATCACAATCTACCCTGCAACGCCCTTACAAGCTTTTCAGACTGTTTCAAACCAACCTGTATAATGATATTTAATGCCTGTGTGTTTGATTCGTTTGGGATTCTGTGTTTTTAATCAAGTGAATAGCACTTTGATTATCGACAAGGAGCGTGGTTGCTTTTTCTAACTGAAAGCCAAGTCCGCTGAGAAAACCACGCAATCAAACAATCTGAGCAGCAACAACTGACGCTAATATACAGGGTGTTACAAAAAGGTACAGCCAAACTTTCAGGAAACATTCCTCACACACAAATAAAGAAAAGATGTTATGTGGACATGTGTCCGGAAACGGTTAATTTCCATGTTAGAGCTCATTTTAGTTTCGTCAGTATGTACTGTACTTCCACGATTCACCGTCAGTTGGCCCAATTGAAGGAAGGTAATGTTGACTTCGGTGCTTGTGTTGACATGCGAGTCATTGCTCTACAGTACTAGCATCAATCACATCCGTACGTAGCATCAACAGGTTAGTGTTCATCACGAACGTGGTTTTGCAGTCAGTGACGTACCATGTACATCGTGTGCAGGCACTATCAGCAGCTGATTGGCCTCCACGGGTACACTTCTGCGAATGGTTCATCCAACAATGTGTCAATCCTCATTTCAGTCCAAATGTTCTCTTTACGGATGAGGCTTCATTCCAACGTGATCAAATTGTAAATTTTCACAATCAACATGTGTGGGCTGACGAGAATCCGTACGCAGTTGTGCAATCACGTCATCAACACAGATTTTCTGTCAACGTTTGGGCAGGCATTGTAGGTGATGTCTTGATTGGGCCCCATGTTCTTCCACCTACGCTCAATGGAGTACGTTATCATGATTTCATTCGGGATACTCTACCTGTGCTGCTAGAACATGTGCCTTTATAAGTACGACACAACATGTGGTTCATGCACGATGGAGCTCCTGCACATTTCAGTCGAAGTGTTCGTACGCTTCTCAACAACAGATTCGGTGACCGATGGATTGGTAGAGGCGGACCAGTTCCATAGCCTCCACGCTCTCCTGACCTCAACCCTCTTGACTTTCCAGAATGAGATTTTCACTCTGCAGCGGAGTGTGCGCTGATATGAAACTTCCTGGCAGATTAAAACTGTGTGCCCGACCGAGACTCGAACTCGGGACCTTTGCCTTTCGCGGGCAAGCGCTCTACCATCTGAGCTACCGAAGCACGACTCACGCCCGGTACTCACAGCTTTACTTCTGCCAGTACCTCGTCTCCTACCTTCCAAACTTTACAGAAGCTCTCCTGCGAACCTTGCAGAACTAGCACTCCTGAAAGAAAGGATATTGCGGAGACATGGCTTAGCCACAGCCTGGGGGATGTTTCCAGAATGAGATTTTCACTCTGCAGCGGAGTGTGCGCTGATATGAAACTTCCTGGCAGATTAAAACTGTGTGCCCGACCGAGACTCGAACTCGGGACCTTTGCCTTTCGCGGGCAAGCGCTCTACCATCTGAGCTACCGAAGCACGACTCACGCCCGGTACTCACAGCTTTACTTCTGCCAGTACCTCGTCTCCTACCTTCCAAACTTTACAGAAGCTCTCCTGCGAACCTTGCAGAACTAGCACTCCTGAAAGAAAGGATATTGCGGAGACATGGCTTAGCCACAGCCTGGGGGATGTTTCCAGAATGAGATTTTCACTCTGCAGCGGAGTGTGCGCTGATATGAAACTTCGGTCGGGCACACAGCCACAGCTTACTGGAAATCGCTCTCCTCCCTACATGCAATTCAAAAATTTAGAAAAATATTTCCAACCCATGTTAAACAAAAATTAGTCCAAACACTAGTCTTGCCAAATCTTTGCTACTGTGATGTAGTTCAACACGGCACAAATAGTGAAAATTCGAGATGCCTCGAGCTAGTGATGAATGCTTGCGTTAGATACGTGTGCAATATACGGTTGTATGATCATATCAGTCCTTCATACTCCCAGCTAGGTTGGATACGCCCACATAAGGTACGCGATCTCCACACTTCATCGATTTCTTAGTCACTGGTGCCCCAAATACTTATCTTCTCACATTAAACACCTATCATCATTCCACAACCGTAATACTAGATCGGATACATCTAGCATCTTGGCTGTACCTTTACATAACACAAACTCTTTCTCCGTGTCATTCTCCATCTTAGCCATACGACAAAGGAACGCGCTCCCCTGTGATCTGCGTCTTATCCAGAACCACTCAACATTCAAGAGGGAACTCAAAACTTACATATTAGGGACGGTATAGCCACCACTGTTATGCCCCTCTCATCTCTTTCTTTCTCCTCCATCACATCTCTTTCTTTCTCCTCCATCATAGCTTCGAATTTTACCATTCTATTTCTCTTCCTCTAACCTAGTTACCTCCTCTATATCTCTCTCACCACATTCTATCGTCTTACATCTCTGCTCGATGTGAAAAACTCACAAGCTGCAAGAACATAACGAGAAAATTCCCAGCTAGCAATAGGACTGACATTCATAAAAGAAAAATATGTTTACTTTCATATACATAGTCATTACTATTATTACTATTATTAGTCTTGATTGTTATAATTATTTTTTGATTGCTATAATTATCCTTGTATTACTGTTATAATCTCTATTTTTTTCTTTAACATTAATACTGTATAACGTGGTATGTCCATAATGTTCTGTACAAACTGAAATTCGTTCAATCTGAGTATGCCTGGTTAGGTGTAAGAGAGGGCCTGAAGGCCCTAATCTTGACAGGTAAAATAAATGCATAAATAAACATCACAACATCCTCATCCACAGCGTGCTGTTTTCTGCTGCCACCTGAATCAAGGAGAAAGGGTAAAGTATTGCTGCCCTGGCGTAGGGTTGTTAAATGATCTTCACAGCTCCCTGTTCTCCTGTGAACCATAGTTTATGGTGTACCTGGTCGTAATTGATTCCATTTGAATAGAATTGGTCTCACAGTGGATTAATGTAAACAAAGTCAGATTGCATTCTAAAATGGATTAATTCAGGGTAGAATTTCTATAGTTTCCACCCGAATGAATGTTTGGTAAATCAAGCACCAACCCTTTTCTAATTTGTGTTTATAATTTTTTGTAAGATTCATCAGCTTGTTGTAGTTATTAAAGAATGGACAAAAACTTGTCATTATCTTTGTAAACTTAAATACGCCACTGTTCTCGTTCATACTTCTTCCACTATTCACCATTTTTATTTATTTTTGTGGTAATATATAGGCACACCAGCAATTCAAGGCTCAATCCCATTATATTAGTTAATTTGATTATTAATTTGAGTCCTGAAACTGACTGCAGACATAGCAAACAAAAGTAATGAGTAAATTCACTAATTTCATAAATAAAAAATGAACGATGTAGCTAACGATTTGAGGGTTATTGAGAAGATAATACTTTTCTTTACTTAAAGACAGTAGCATATATATATTTCAAAGTGTGACCATGGTGCACTAAGAACAGTTAGACTCGGTTTTGCCGCTATGGGTTGTATTTCAGGAATTAGTAGTATGCTGCAGTCCTTTTATTTTAGTGTATGTATTGTCTGTGGCATCTATTTTTGCTTCTCATTGTGTTTTCTCAGTAACTTCTGCGTCAGTTCCTGTCTGATGTTGCGTCGTTGTTAAAATCGTTGTGTAAGTTTTTGTGGAGTTAATTTGTTTATGGGAACGTGTACGGCATTTTAGAGTAGGTTTGTTTCATGGGCTTAGGCATCAATGTGTGAATTATTTGAAAGAAGGTCAGAGAAGAGTCCTGGCGCGTGATGGATTAGAGTTGGAAATCTGCTGAAGTAGCAACTGATTTGAATGCTTACGAGAAGCAAAGCTCGTGTGAATAGTGAGAAGAGCTGCACACTAATGTCGTGCAGGAACAAGAGCCAGTCATTGATGCAGAAAATGATAGGACGGCTGAAGAAGCTCATTTAAATTACAATGCAAACGGGGAACACGTGTCAAATCCAGAATTCTCCAATGGTGAGGATTCAGTTCACTCAGGAAATGAAAGTAAAAACGATGCCCAGTTGGCAGGTCACGTAAGTTATGTAAATACAGACTGAGGTACAGCATAGGGAAGTAACAGTCCAATTTCGCGGACAAGGTGTCACAAGGTGCGTCTAGTCCTGGGTACGTTACTGGAAGTGCACAATTAGAATCGATCATTCAGTTTATGCAATATGCCGGGAAGAGACGACAGGAAAGGAAAGAAAAGAGACGGCAGGAAGAAGACCAGAGACAAGAGGCCCTCATTAATGAAATGGGGAAATTCAGACGCGATTAGACAAGGAGGAAAAGTGACAGGACGAAGTAATAAAAGAAATTGAGGAAATCAAAGGAGGGCTGATAAATTTGTCGAACACATAAATCAGGTGTAATAGTAGAGGCTGAAGACATTAGGAAAACGTCAGATGAAATGCGTGAAGTAGCGATAGATTCATTAACCCTTAGTCGTGGTTTGCTCAGTATAACAGAACACTAACCGAGTCAGGCCCACTGGTATACAAATTGGAATTTGTCTGTGGACAAGAAAGTTCAATAGCAGAACACATGCGTAGCGTTGCAGCAAACTGTTGGATTTCGTAATTTTGTCCCTGACGTTCCTACTGACCAACGTACACACGGCGACATGCTGTTGCTTCTGACTGAATTTCTACACGAGCGACCCGTTCGCATTTTTTGTCTCATGTCATCCGAAAACTCATTCTAAGGGGAGTGAGACGTGTCTGCTCATCTAACCCTTCAAACAGAAACGGCAGCAGAAGTCCACGTAGGAATTGACAGTCGGCTGCTGAGGCCTCGTTATACCATCAAGTTAGTGTTAATATTCATTTGTTTCCAATTCATTTATGTAGTCATTTGGCGTATTGTTCTTTATTTGTTTACATTTACACTTTTTGGATTATTTGATATTATAATTAACGGATAAGATCTTCTCCTGTGACATCTGATCAATGAGAGTGGCGTTCGTAGTTTACAGTCCAGCATTTTCGCTTTGATGATTTACCGCAAAGGTGTGACGTTCTAGTATCCTCTCATGCTTCACTGATAGAAATTTATTTCGTGGATACGAATGTGCTGATTTCTCGGCGGAAACATCTCGGGATTATGACAAAACTGATTAGTTCAACATCTGAACATTTCTGTATTAGTAACTCGCCACGCCACAGCAAAGTTATGTGTTGGAACAACGTGAAAATTGCATTTTTTCGTTCAAAAATAATTGGTCATGTCGTGGAGACACAATTCTGTCAGAATTCATCTTGGAACGTAGTAACGGTTTGGTTTCTTCCGTTGATATTTTGTGCATTGCCGGTGGGGCGTATGCACGGTCTGATCCACCATTCAGAGTGAGGAGGCGATAGTGGTGCCAAAGAGGTTGATTTGAAATTTGGAAATTTGTGGTAACGTCTTATGGGACCAAACTGCTCAGGTCATCGGTCCCTAATCTTAATATAACTTTGACTTACACTAAGGACAACACACGCCCATGCCCGAGGAAGGAGTCGAACCTCCGACGGGGGGAGCCGCGCTAACAGTGGCAAGGCGCCCCAGACCGCTCGGCTACCCCGCGCGGCTAGTTGATATGAGATCTGACAGTGGATCCTGGCGTTATTTTCATCATGCCACCGATACCTGTTCGCAGCTCGTGGTCTAGTGGCTAGTGTTACTGCCTCTGGATCACAGGGTCTCGGGTTGGATTCCCGGCCGGGTTGGGGATTTTCCATGCCAGTGGACTGGGTGTTTGTGTTGTCCTCATCATTTCGCCATCATCATCATTCGTGACAGTGGCTAGATTGGACTGTGTAAAAAAACTGTACTGAGTAAAAATTGGGACTATGTAAGAGCGCTGATGACAACAAAGTTGAGCGCCCCACAAACCAAACATCATCATCACCACCGATACCGATGGGGGTATCTTGCGAGATAGACATGGGTTGTCCGCGCCAGAGACTTATTGACGTTCGAGTATAGTTAGTTTTCTCTCTGTGGTTCGATTATGGTTATCGACAGCGGAGTGATGTGTTCTCGTTACCGGTTTTCGAATTAATAAGACCTTGTATTTTTACATCACTGCAGCAGTTGTTGAAAAAATGGCTCTGAGCACTATTGGACTTAACATCTGGGGTCATCAGTCCCCTAGTACTTAGAACTACTTAAACCTAACTAACCTAAGGACATCACACATATCCATGCCCGAGGCAGGATTCGAACCTGAGGCCGTAGCGGTCGCGTGGTTCTAGATTGAAGCGCCTAGAACCGCTTGGCCACTGCGGCCGGCGCAGCTGTTGATTGATGACAGCTATAGGTCGATTTTTAAGAGTTATTGGTCAGTTTCAGAGGAAAAGGTGAATTCGTGCCGATGTCTGATCTATGCTGACAGCACAGCGAGTATTGTGCAGATAGCGGTGAGCAGTATTCGACTCAGATTCTGTGTAAGATATCTGCATCAGTGTCACCATATAATATTTTGGCATCAGAGGAAGTATCAAAGTCCAGAGCAGCGTAAAGTAGAAAGGGTTAAAGACAGCTAAACCTGGCAATAGGTAGAATAATTAGAAGTAAGTGTTGCGTGGAGTGAGAATGCTTGAAGTATGAATGTGGAGGCTGTGCCAGCTTAGACCAATGGGGTGCTTGAGTGGTGGTGGGATATTAACATAACAATGACATACACCACAGCAACACGGCTTCATAACTTGAAAATGATAGTTTATGTTTTTTTGGTAAGAGAGTAATTATGGATGTACGTTTATTATTTAAAAGAAGGAAGCATTAAGGCACTTTTTTCCATTA
This sequence comes from Schistocerca cancellata, assembly GCF_023864275.1. Classification (NCBI taxonomy): domain Eukaryota; kingdom Metazoa; phylum Arthropoda; class Insecta; order Orthoptera; family Acrididae; genus Schistocerca; species Schistocerca cancellata. The sequence goes on from NC_064627.1 coordinate 768,865,787, forward strand.
ATAATATTGTAAAGTTTAATGACCATTAGTTCTTATTTTTGTTATGGTTTTCTATTTATGTGTTTTTGTAAACATTCATAGTAAAAACACGGCACTAACACATGCACTATGAATTGTGTAGAGGACTAGTGTGTTCTCATCGGCGACCGAGTATCGGACCGTGGCTGGATGTGGATCAGTACACCACAGTCGCCCGCATTGGAAAGAGGTTGGAAGGGCTCGCATGTCATTGCGAAACCTTGGGCACGGCTGCCAGCATGACGTCACATGAGGCAGGCGACATCCATTGGTGAGAGACCAGCTGATGTGACGTCACCACATAGCCAGATCGGCAGCTGTGAACTACAGGTGACTTCCCCCCCCCCCCCCCCCCAACAGGAGCCGACAGCACAGGCAGCCAGCGGATGTGATGACAATGGGGCAGCTCAAGGGCGATGGAGGCGAGGACGAAATCCAGATTCGTCATCTGCTGCCCCATCTCTGGTCTGCCAATAGTCCAGATACCTACCCTTGCTGGCACAGACTGGACACCTGTCCTACACTGACATCACTGCCACCACTAATGATGTTCAGTAAAGGGGTAACCCTTCTATTAGCACCAACTTACCCACCAAAAATGCAACATACAACCTGTTACACACCTATTGAGTGTAGTGCTTTGTTTATTTGTCTGTCAGATGTTAAAGTTAATTTTTGGACTCCGCAAAGGCCGTTAAGAAGGAAGCAGTAGGACACTTTTCTTTAATTCTTATTTTTGTGTTCATTGCTGTATTGATTTTATTGGATTAAGCGTAATCTTTTACAGATCAACACCATTTATAGATGTGTACCGGGGCAGAAGGTCACTCTCATCTCAAATCTAAAATTGACACAAGAACACACATAACAAACACACTAACAATCAACCCACCTTTTGAAATTGACTCATTTATTTTGTGTTTATCATTTGTGTGAATTCTCACTGTTTTACACACGTCATTTAAATTTTGTTTATTTTGTGTTAACACCATTTACTCTGTTGTACTAAAAGAAGATGTTGTTCTGAGTGCTTGTATAGCATTTGTCATGTTATTGTCTCTACACACCATTGAATCACTGTAAATGCTTGGTCATAGGTAACAAAATCTCCTAGGCAGATAGTGCACAGTGCTCAAACGACAATATTGTATTGTGGTTAGAGAAACCAATCATCTCTGCCGTTAACATCGATGTCAATGGGTTAGTTAAATCTCCGTATGACTTTTAACCATATAATCATTGTATTTATGGTCAGGGGAGTATGTCAAAGACCTGAGGGTCCACAGGAACAATTATGACACCCAGCATATCACAAAACGTTTGCTGGCATGCAGCAATGAGTGCGTGTATGATCCCTGGTTGAACAAGATCAAAATCGGTTGTGGTTTCTTTTTTTTGTTTTTGGTTGGCAGAGTTGTCATGGTCAGGCATGTCATTCGCAAACACCCGGTTAGAATGTCATAAATTCTTCTGTTTCATGTAATACTATTCTCTTTACTGAAGTGTGACACAACCCATGAAGAAATTGTTTGATAACGGGGAGGTAGTCAGAGGTAGCATGCCACTCTCTCACATTAACAACACTGTCAGTCACATTAATATTCATATTTTTAGGTCATGGTCTCAGTGTTCTCCAGTACAACTGGTTTATGACCTTTTACGTCAGGAAATTGTGAGCAGAATGTTCATATAACTGCATATGTAGCCTGTAAAGACCTTGTACCAGAGGGGACGTACCGAAGGGGACAGAAAACAGGGAGGAAGATGGATTGTGGGCCATAAAAGCTGTGTCCTGACTGTACGAGTGATTCTGGGAAGTACAGCTCAATGGGCTGCACCTGGAGAGGGACTTTGGGCTATGGCACTCCCCTCTGCCCACTTAGCATCGGTGCAGGAGGTTGCCGGTTTGCAAAACATTCTACTTGGGCCAGGCAACAAACCATGGAGAAGGTGGCCAGCTGGCGAAAAGTGGGTGGAGGAAGCCATTTAAGAGAGACTGCTGTAATCTGAGCTTTAGTGCAAATAGTGGGATGGTCATAAAACTCCAAGCATTCTCATGTTAGAAGTTGCGATGATATAGACAGACATGCTGCTGCACGTGTTTAGTGGAGCCAAGACCGTAACACCCCTGATGACAGTGTAATGGTCGCCTGGTCGTAGATATTGCTAATTGCTATAATCGCACTATTTCACTCCCATTTACGGAGCTTGTTAGCACTTGATGTTAGGTTGGCGCCATTAAAATGCATTGTAGTAATCACTGCTGCTTGCTGGGTCGCTGCTGTGTCTCGATGTTGATGCTGGCTCTAAATCTGGTTGCCTAGGGTTAAAAACATGAGGTCCCGTGTTTTGTTTTATGTGCTTTTGATGATAAAGGATGAACGAAACCAACAAATATGTAAACTTCAAATATTTATTTCTCTGGTGGCCATCTTAATTCCACTGTCCACCAAAGACTATGACACAACACAACTTCCTTTACATGTTCTTTGCATTGTTTTTCCACCTCAAACAATAACACACAAACGCACTGTACCAAAGTGACATTCCGACTGCCTCTCGACCCTTCTTGCTGCTCGTATTTATAACATTGTCAAAGAACTACTAAAAAGAGATATAGTTTACAAGTCACATGTACATCTGTTATCATAATTTGTGCAGAAAAGTTATTAATTTGTATCGAGTGACATAATTTAACATGTTATTAAAAGACAGACAGATTTGTTGACTTGACAGAATAATTCTTTGTTACAAAAAGTCCGTTTTTTAGGAGTTTGTCAATTGACTTCTCTAATTTGCATAAATAAGTAATTAACATGAATTATTAAGAAATACATTGGTTTTCGTCTAAAACAGGATTGATTTCGTGAATACTAAGTGAAACCGCTCCTAGTGAACAAATAGGTTTCACTGGGTGATTTTTATTTAAGGAGATCCAAAATACCTAAGTTGTACACTATTTTTCGTACTTCATATTAATTATTTAAGATGAACACAGTGTTTTTACATGATGACATTTGCTGTATCAGTGATCAAGTGATATTAACTTTTGTGTGGGTTAGTTACTCAGTATAATTTAATGGGTTGACTGTTTATGGAGACATGTTACGCAATCATTGTTAACATACACAATAACTTTTCTATAATCATAAATACTCGTTAAACTGGTTGAATTTGGAGGGTATCGCATACTTCGGTACAGTAAAGCCTTTAATATGTTCCGTTACAATACCCCCCTCGGGTAATATCATTTACAGAATGTTAACGATATTAGCCGACTAGGACAAATGTGTCAAATGGTTAAAATTTGGAAGAGTACTACTTTAATAAAAATTCTTTGTTTTTTTTGTTTTACTATGCATAATGTGAATGTATGCAATGACCGTTACACCGTTCCAATATGACTTTTTCCCGCAAATATTTTAGTTGTGTTGTTTCAAATGCACTTTGTGTTATGTCATTCAGTATGACAGCATAATAAAAATAATTAGTAATATATGAAAGTAAAAAAAAATGTTAATCTTTGCTCCCAGTGAGCCACATGGAAAATGATTAAAAACAGACACAAATATATCACATGCGATTTTAAGATATATAAAACATATATGTAAATTATTTCAAAGTCAGTTCTCATTGAGTCACAGATTAATCAAGATAATAGAAGGAACATAAATATATTACATAGATGGACAGGTCATATGTCCATAGGAAAATATTGCAACTGTCTGCTCTTTTTGAGCCACATAAAAGAAATGAAAACAAAGAACATAAATATAAGTATGGACATGATATATAAACACAAACACTAGAGAAGTCACATGTACGAATATAATATGCACTTGCAAAAAAAGGAAATATTTAAAAAACTTGTCTCCCATTGAGACGCATAGTCAAGACAGTACAAGAACATATAAATACTAAAATTGGACACTTAAATTGGTCACAACATAACTCAAACATCAAACTTGGTGAACATCTGATTGACTGTAGAAAATTGTACACAAATCTTATGCCTAAGAACACAATAGTCACAAAATGATGGGTCTTGCACAACAATTTTTTCATTGTCTTTTATTTGGTGCAAGTATGTCCCATATTCAACAATACAAAAGGAAAGTAATAAATGTTTGTCACCTTCTTGCCCGTTGCAAGTAAAGAAGATGTCTCAAAATTTAATACTCAATAGTGACAATATAAATATAAAAACATTCTCTCAGAGATCTGGAACTTCTCCAGGGTCTGTAGGATGAGTGGTAGTTGCTATTAGACACACCCAGTAAAAAACTTTGCTGATAACATGCTTTATGGAAAATGGGTAAGTAACTGTATTCAAACAGGGAAATGTGCTTAACCATGTTTATATGGTTTCAATTCAGTGATGTTTCTTAATCCAAATAACCTTCTTGAGCTGGGAAAGATAAGTCTATATGCATTAGGATGTGGGCTTTCTTTTATTTCAAATGGACCAATGTCAATGTTTACTTTAACATATGGACAACCTAGCTCAACATCTTTGTCTATTTATGTATTTTCAAACAATAGATCATTTTCAATTTCTTTAGTTCCTAAGTCTAATGTCTCTTTCCTACACTTAGACACATCCCTCTCTGTTTGCAAAGCATTGACATTTAAACATAAACCTTTGTTTTCATCTGTTCCTTGTAACACTGTGTTGTCACTTAACCAACTACTGTTTTCACCCCCTTTTTTATAAAGTCCACTACGGATTCTTGTCCAAGGATACAAGGTTGCACTTACCTTTGCTAATTCTTTCCAAATGGCATCTTTGTTTATACAGTTTCCATAGTTGTTCCACAAAACTTCTAAAAACTTTTCCCCTTTCTCTTGACAACACACATTTACATTCCATCCCTTTATATTTTCTTTAATATTATTATTATTACCATTCTCATAGATTAGTGTTTCATAGTTCCCAATAGGCAATAGCTTGTCCTCAGGTACACATTCCCTAGTCTGCCATTCACTTACATTAACCTCATTATTACCCATGTTTGTCACACTACTTACCTTTACCTCATCATCACTTTTCAATTCTACAAATACTTTTATTTCTTCCTCCACACTCTCATCAACAACATCACTTGATTTAGGATCATTATTTAAATGTCCCTCAATTACTTCTTCCTCCTCCTCCGCAACAACCCCATCTTCAGTTTCCCCCCTATGTATCTGAATCTCAGCAATTGAGTCTTTGGCTCCATTAAACACTTCGTCATCCCCCTTCTTATCAAATAAACCCCCCAAAATAGATTCTATTTGTGGTGTGTCTGACTTGATATCAACACCAGTATCTTTTTCAGCCCAACTATGGAACTCTGCAATACCTTCAACTTCTGCACTTTCACTAACTACCTGTGCTTGAACACTGTTTTTATTAACTGTATCACTTTTACTCATAGTATCCCAAAACCTTTTATTAAATTCTAATTTATTCATTCTAACAACATCAGTTTTCATGGTACTTACTCTTTACATTGTATCCTCTCCTTTTCCAGTTTCGGTTATGTGTTGTCCTATCATAATATTGTCTAGCCCCAAAACTACGGACATCTAGTGGGACTGTCCACCGTTTCCCGGCTGGTTCCCTCGGTCTGTCCGTTTGTAGTTGTCGTTTTGTTCACTAGTTTCAGCAAACCCCCTTCTATCTTGTTCTCTTCCCCAATACCTACTTCTATCATTCCTGTTATCTCTCCTCCATCCTCCCTCCTGTGTATTGTTTCTGAAATCATTTTCATATCTCCTATCTCCCCTATTTGGAGCATTATTTCCAGAATTTTCAAAGTCTCTCCTCCCATAATAATCTCTATTTACATTCCTGTTCCACCCCCCATACTGGTTGTTGCCAGAGCCAAAACTTTGGTTATTTTCTCTTTCCAAGGCCCTATCTAATCTATCTACAAATTTCAGGAACTCTTCCATTGAATCGTCTGGTCCATGGACCAATTCCCACTGCAGTCTCTCTGGTAACCTTCTTTTTAAAACATCAATTTGTGTCATAATATCAAAAGAGTTATTCAAGTGAGCAAGCTTTTTCAACTGATCTCTGCAAAATTTTTGCATTCCCCCTACTTTCCCTCTATACACTGGTCCATTTAGAAATTCTGACTTTAATCTGGCTTTTATGGATTGTGACCAAAATTTGCAAATAAATTTAGCTTCAAACTCTTCAAAAGTATTCCAAGAATCATTATTCTCATTTGCCCAGGATAGGGCCTCCCCTTCTAGAAACCGTTTTACTAACTTAATTTTTATGTTATCTGACATTCCTACAACAAACATATCCTTACATTGGTGAATAAAGTCAATAGGGTGCAGATTTTCACCAGGAAAGCATTTCACTTGGATGTGCCCATACATTGTATTTTGATTGTAAATCGTTTGTTTGGACATCAATGCGTCCTCCAATTGTGTACATTTAGTGTGTATATTTTCTACTTTTGTATCTACATTAGTGGTATACAGGTTGTATTCTTGTTTAAGGTTTTCTGAAGTTTTGTCTATTCTCTGATCTAATCTTTCAACTTCAGTATCTACTCTGTTGTAGATGACAGCAATGCTGTCTGTGTTAGCTTGTATGTTTTCATTTAAACTTTCAACTTTAACTTGAAATTCTTTTCTGAAGTGTATCAACTGTTCTCTAGTGTCCTTACTGAGGGTAGTTTTAATTTCCTCACACTTCTCATTGAGATGAGTACTTAATACATCAAAATTGAAACTTAACTTATCCAGTCTATCTGTGTTTTCTTTCAGTTTCACACTTATTTCTTCACTGGATTGTTTAAGTTGCGAGCTTATTTGAGTTGCAAACCCTGCTAGCCACTCTGTTAAGTTTAATTGTTCACCATCCCCTGGTTCAATTTTTACATTTCCTACGATCTCATCACTCTCAGGTAGAGACATGTTAACTATTAATTATTTTAAATGACAACAACAACAAAATACCTTGCTTTATGCTATGATGTCGTGATCGGTGTTCCTGTTGGTTTCTTCACTTCTATTCGGGTTTATTGAAGCTGAGGTCTTGATTGATGACTTCTGTTGACATAATCCAGACGTTAATCTTCCGAGCGGTGTGATGATGGTTTTTGGTAGTCGCACAAACACACTTTATTTATTTATTTATTTTTTGACATATTTTCACTGTTGCCACACTGCACAAATAAACTTTTTTTTTGGGATGCTAAGCATTTACGAAATTTATCGCTGCACTATTATCATCGATGCACTTAAAGATCCCGGACGAGCCCCCACTTTTGTAATGGTCGCCTGGTCGTAGATATTGCTAATTGCTATAATCGCACTATTTCACTCCCATTTACGGAGCTTGTTAGCACTTGATGTTAGGTTGGCGCCATTAAAATGCATTGTAGTAATCACTGCTGCTTGCTGGGTCGCTGCTGTGTCTCGATGTTGATGCTGGCTCTAAATCTGGTTGCCTAGGGTTAAAAACATGAGGTCCCGTGTTTTGTTTTATGTGCTTTTGATGATAAAGGATGAACGAAACCAACAAATATGTAAACTTCAAATATTTATTTCTCTGGTGGCCATCTTAATTCCACTGTCCACCAAAGACTATGACACAACACAACTTCCTTTACATGTTCTTTGCATTGTTTTTCCACCTCAAACAATAACACACAAACGCACTGTACCAAAGTGACATTCCGACTGCCTCTCGACCCTTCTTGCTGCTCGTATTTATAACATTGTCAAAGAACTACTAAAAAGAGATATAGTTTACAAGTCACATGTACATCTGTTATCATAATTTGTGCAGAAAAGTTATTAATTTGTATCGAGTGACATAATTTAACATGTTATTAAAATGACAGACAGATTTGTTGACTTGACAGAATAATTCTTTGTTACAAAAAGTCCGTTCTTTAGGAGTTTGTCAATTGACTTCTCTAATTTGCATAAATAAGTAATTAACATGAATTATTAAGAAATACATTGGTTTTCGTCTAAAACAGGATTGATTTCGTGAATACTAAGTATAACCGCTCCTAGTGAACAAATAGGTTTCACTGGGTGATTTTTATTTAAGGAGATCCAAAATACCTAAGTTGTACACTATTTTTCGTACTTCATATTAATTATTTAAGATGAACACAGTGTTTTTACATGATGACATTTGCTGTATCAGTGATCAAGTGATATTAACTTTTGTGTGGGTTAGTTACTCAGTATAATTTAATGGGTTGACTGTTTATGGAGACATGTTACGCAATCATTGTTAACATACACAATAACTTTTCTATAATCATAAATACTCGTTAAACTGGTTGAATTTGGAGGGTATCGCATACTTCGGTACAGTAAAGCCTTTAATATGTTCCGTTACAACAGGCAGTCGCCACGTTCTTTTATCGAGCGACTAAAACATAATATCATGGGTACGACTGCCTGGGAAGCTTGACGGTCTTCTTTCAGAAGCTCTTAAGTGGCTGGCCTGCAAGGATTAGATCTCTGCCTAAGTGAGGGACTGTGGTCACATCTGACATTTTTTGCCGAAACATGGCCATGCTTACTGTGAGAACGACGCCTCCATAATCCAAAATCTTCTTTTTTCAGACAAGAAAGATTTTGAGTCGCTGATTGGTTATTCTCAGGATGTGAAAAGCAGAGGATTGCTCCTGCAGCGTGGAAACCCTGACCCTGGTGCTGTGTCTAGATTGGCTACCAGGCCACTAGCGCGATCAAGAAGGGATACTCAGTGAGCAGAGGATAGTTCGATTGATTTGTACAGCGTGGAGATGGCTTTTTTTAGGCACGGTGGCCAAGACTGTAACTCCCCTGATACCAGGCAGTCGCCACGTTCTTTTAGCGAGCAGCAAAAACATGTATTTCACGGGTACGGCTGTCTGGGAAGCTTAACAGCCTTCTTTCAGAAAGTGGAACTGATTGGCCTGCAAAGATTAGATCTCTCAATAAATGAGGGACTGTGGTCCTGTCTAATTAGACTTTTATGCCGAAACATGCCCATACTTACAGTGAGAACGACGCCTCCCTAGACTAGAATCTTGTCTTTCAGACAAGAGGGATTTTGAGTCACTGACTGGCTCCGCTCAGAATATGTAAAACAGAGGCTTGCTCCCCCAGCACGGAAACCTCGGTGCTGTGTCTGAAATGGCTACTAGGACAACAGAACAGTCCAAGAGGAGAGATTCAATGAGTAGAAGATGGTTCGATTCGTTTGTACAACGAGGAGGAGGTATTTTTTTGGTAATTCGGCTCCCGCTGTCTGACTGATGGTGACAATATGTAATAAAACTATTCAGCATGAAAGTCTGATATCTGGTGAGGATATATTACTTCCAAAACTTCTCACGAAATTTCTACTTATGAAATAAATTTTAAGGGCCGTAATTCCAGGACACACAGGATTCGTGTAACTTGCGACTTTCAACTGCGATGTTATAAGAAGGTGTCTATGGATCCACAAATCAAGGCGTCACGGAAAGATTAATATTTTTAAGCATGTTTAACTGCGACGGAACAGAGAGGTTAGGTGCATTTCAAGAAATCTTGAGTAAACTTCCGTGGAAGAAAGACTTACCTGTTACGTAAATTGAATAATATGAAAGAGACATGAGAAAGAAATTATAAACTGATAATAATCATGCCCATTCCTGTCAGACGTCTGCGATATAACACCAGAAGACATAGAAAGCAGGTACTACAAGGGCCAGAAAAATGTAAACGAAACTGATGGGAAAATGTAAGAAAACAGTTTATTATTTCAAAACTAATCGCCATAACTGTTAACATACTTATCCCATTGAGAGACAAGATGATCAATGTCTTCATGGCAGGTCACATGTTACCAAGGTTGTTTCGACTGTGCTGCAGAAGTTTCGCTGGGAAGCCCATAGTCCTCCTCCATTCAGTTCCGATCTCTCCCCACGCGATTTTCATATTTTAGCAGTCCTGTGGAAAGACATTCGTGACCGCGATTTGCTACAGACGAGGAGATGCACGCCTAGGTACAATCAGGATTCTGTAGGCAACCACCAAACATTTCTCTATGAAGGTATTGACTATGTCGTCTCACAGTGGGATAACTGTATTAACAGGTATGGCGATTACTTTTAAAGTAACAAACAGTTTACTTACTTTTTCCCATCTCTACGTTTTCATTTGTCTGCCCCTTACAGAAGTCATATCACGCGGTTCCCATTGGTGTCAGATTCATCGGGCTTTCAAAGACTAGTATCACACATACTGAATAAAAGAACACAAGATTTATGGTATCTAGCAATGACCAGTAATAAAATATATTTAATACAGGTGTATATTCACTATTTGCTGCCCTTAATACGCAAAATATCTGTACTATGTTCATCGTCGTCCTTCATTTTCTTGCTGTTCACGACTTCCTACGTTCCTCGGTCTTTGCCATCTTTATATTCGAACAGGGGCCCAATTACATGTTTACATTTCCTCCTGCCATCCTCCATACAGTCCCTATCTCTCCCTATGCAATTTTCATATTTTTGCAGTCCTGAGGAAAGACATTCGTGACCGCGATTTGCTACAGACGAGGAGGTGAATTCCGTACGACAGAATCATATTTTGTTCTAAACCGTCTGTATTATCTTCTCTTCATTCTTTCTTTTATGAGTGTACTTGACTAATGCTGCGAAGGAGACACTTAGCAGCCTTTTCTCGTTCCACTCTCCTTCAGATTTTTTACTTTCCCCTCATGGGTTTTGCTAATGACCCATATTTTTGAGCCATAAAATTTAGTTTCTTCAGTGATTGTAAAATATAATCGTTTCTTCATGTCATTTCTTATCGATTTGCTCTTCCGTTTTTTTTATTTTTTATGAGTCGTGAGTCTCTTGACTGTTTTGAAGCTGCTCACCACGAATTCCTCTCTTGTACCAACCTCTTCATCTCAGAGCAGCACATCCTACATTACTTGTTTCAATATATTAAGCCACAATTTCAATGCGGCCAGAACCGGCAAAATGTCAGATTCCCAATGTAATTTGAATAGGCTGAACCATCTGCTACTTACTGGCCATCAACATAAACTAATCACTAGACACGTCGTGATTCTGTAGTATGTCTTGTCTGACGCCATGGAAATGAAGTCACTTTGTACCAGAAGAAAAGTAACTGCCTCAGCTGAAGGAGGAATTTCAGTGTCACGTGGTCAGTTGTCGTGACAACCTTGACAGAAGTCGACGAGTGTTAGCAGGTCCTTCGACAGCCACAGATGTGGGTATGTTTCCAAGATGGTGCTGTGTTGTTTTTGTCTAAAGCAAATGTAGCAACACTGAGGCAGCAGTATACTTCATATCTCGTTTTATTCATTACATGCTAAACAATCACTAAAACATTGTTCGAAATTTTTGACTGTTGTTTATAACATTAAATAACAGCTCAATCAATATATGAACCCGTGGACCACAATCTTGGACAACAAACGACTACAAGATAAATATATCAATAGACGTTGTGCATTGGGAATCTATATTATTAGTGGGGCCATTTTAAACAAACTATATCGCACTATATCCTTAATACCGACTCCCGTTTCTCCTTATACCACGTCACTGGACACGTCCACCCCGTTACAGAGATACTCACTGCATTCTTTCCACGTATCCGCTCCCTCCTCTGCGTTTAACAGTGGATATCTCTTGCACTCTTTACGTTGACGCCGTTTTAATTTCTCCGACGTTGTTTTTTCGGATTTCCTACATGCCCAGTCAGTCGTTCAGACGGGCATTTCTTTTCCTATTTCTTCACTTTTTTTGCAACCAATTCGCTTTGGCTTTCCTTCACTTCCTATTTATTTTATTCCCAAGTGACTTATATTGCTACGTTCCACCGTTTCACTGAACAATTATCCACTTCCTTCTTCCGTCAATGCATTAAAGTTATTTCTTCTATTATCTAAACTTTGTTCACAGTTACCTTCCCTGTATAAAGGGCGTACAAAAGTTTTTCACAGTTGTCTCTAAAAGTAGATGTACGGTTGCGACAACGGTCGGTGATGGAGTTCCTCTTCAAGACCAGCGATGTCTCTGCCACATCGATTCACAGGAAGTTGCTCCCTGTTTATGGGGAGGACACAGTGGATCGCAGCAGTATCCAGCGGTGGTTGCAGAGGTTTAAAGACGGTGATTTCTCTCTACTGGACAATCCACGATGCGGTAGACCATCGACGGCAGTGAGTGATGTGAATAAGGAAACCATTGATCAAATCATCCAAAATGACAGATGTTTGACGACACGATAGCTTGCTGAAATGACTCGTTTGTTATTGGGTAGTGTGGTATCAGTGGTACAGTCACTAGGGTACAGAAAAATCTGTGGACATTGGGTGCCTAGATTATTGACAAGAGAAATGAAAACGATGAGGAAGAATGTGTGCGAGGGTCTCATGAAGACCTTTACTGAAGAGTGGAAACAGTGTTTTGATGGCGTCATCAAACAAGATGAAACATGGTTGGTTTTGTTCGAACCTGAGAGCAAAACCCAATCCATGGAGTGGCGTCATTGGGGTTCAACTCGGAAGGAGAAACCAAGACTTTCACGAACAGCAGGCAGAAAGGTGATGGCCTTCTTCTTCTGGGATCAGTGTGGCGTCATTTTCATTGACTTTTAGGAACCTGTCTCCACTATTAACCGGGACAGTTACTGTTTGCATTAGACAAGCTGCCATCAAACCCACAGACCACAGCTTCAGGGTCAGCTCATCAGACTACACCATGACAATGCCAAACCCGATACAGCTCTTATGTCGCAGGAGAAAATCAGGAAAATGTGTTGGAAAATTGTTCCTCATCCTCCCTACAATCCGGACTTGGCTCCGTCTGATTTATACCTCTAAGGTCGTCTGAAGGCACACCTGCACGATAAAACATTTGATAGTAAGAAAGACTTTATTTCCTGTGTTAAGCGATGGTGCAAAAATCAATCCCCATAATTTTACGAAAGTGCATTCACATTATGGAAAGAACGTTGGGCCAGATGCGTCATAGCTGATGGAGGCTACAATGAGTAGGCTCAATGTATAGCTAAATGGTCCAAGTATGTTCGCAAAAAATATCATACTCCTCCTGCAAAAAATAAAAAAATAGAGGCGACTGTGCGAAACTTTTTGAACGCCCTTTGTACCTATATTTGTCTGTCCAGATTCTGCGACTGACTTTTTTAGCAAAGTCTATTCCGCTTCATGTGAACTGTCTGTTGTGGTATTCATTATCGCTGAGAACTTAAAACACACCTCATCAATACTCAGTACTTCAGTATGGCACATGCTTCCGTACTGCTTCTTCTGGATGATTCTCTCAAACTTGTCTACTCTTCACTCATTCACTCATTACACAATTATGATCTAAGAGTACATCTCCTCCGGTGTATGTCTTGCAATCCAATATCTGATTTCGGTATCTCTGTCTCACCTTGATCTAATCCAGCTGGAAACCTGCCATGTCTCCAGGCCTACTCTAAGTATACGACCTTCTCTTGCGACTTTTAAACACTAAATTCGCAATTACTATTCTAAATATGCTGCAGAATTGAAACTGTTTTCTCCTCTCTCGTTCTCCAGGAACTCTGTTTTCTGTTCCTCCCACTACTGCATTGTTCCAGTGACTATGATTATTAGACTTCCTTCACCCTTTGCAGACTGAATTACACGTTCAATATCTTCATGTACTATCTCTCTCTTCATCTCATTCTTGTGACGTCATATGTGTTCTATTGTTGTTGCCGGTAGCTTGTTACCGATAGTTTGCTTTCGATTGTGATGGGAACAATGCTATCACCGAACTGTTAAAATGTTAAAATGTGTGTGAAATCTTACGGGACTTAACTGCTAAGGTCATCAGTCCCTAAGTTTACACACTACTTAACCTAAATTATCCTAAGGACAAACACACACATCCATGCCCGAGGGAGGACTCGAACTTCCGCCGGGACCGAACTGTTCACTGCACCTCACTCTCTGTCCTACCTTCCCATTCACGACGAATCTACTCCCGTTATAACATTTTCTGCTGCTGTTACTACTGACGTGTATTACCTGCCGTATACGACTAATACACACATTTTAGTTGTTGTACCCACTTACGTCTCTGGTTCATTCGGTGTTCTATATACTTTTCCCTTCGATGCTTAGTGAACACAGACCAAAGAAATTTGATTATTCGCAAGCCTCACAATATTCCCGTCAATATCAAAGTTTTCTTCGTGAGATCCAACAAGAAATTATGTTACCTTAATGACATTTATCTCTGGGATCCAGTTCCTACATTCGTCTTTAAGTTTCCGAAACATGTAGCTAGAGTCTTCAGAACTGGCAGTAACCACCGGGTGATCATCTCTAAACAATGTAGTTTGCAGCTACGTATCACAAATTCGTAACCTCATTGCAGGGCTTTTTCTTCCAATTGCTACGAACGAGTGGGACATATATCAGAGTTGGTGAGTCAACGAACCTGCGAAAAATCTTTCGTTGTTTCCAACTATTCAGAGATAACATTTACCGGTTTTAATGAGGGACTATTCTTAGTATACAAGTCTTTAAAAAAGACTACATAAAATATGTGGATTTCCGACTATCCCAGTACCACTATCATTGTTGTCCTTGGACACTTCATTGGCCTTCATTAAATCTATAAGAATAATATGAGTTTCCATATTTATTGCACGCAGTTTTTCTAACTAGTTACGTAAGTAAAATAATATCATCGGTACAATAGCTGCCAACCCTAGAGCCACTTGGTTCATCGACAGCATATAAGTAATTCAATTCCAAAACTTGTCTCTCAAGCTGCCTTCCAGCTGTGTTACTAACACTAATTTCTCTACAGTTACTGACGTTTTACCAGCTCTTTTCTTCAGCATTGGCTTGATCAAAGAACTTTTCCATTGTTCAAGCACTTCACATTTCCCTTTCATGAGGTCACTGCAGTATCATATTTATCCACCTACGCCAGGCAGTGACTTTCAATTAAAATGTCCTCCCCTGTACGGGAATTACGTACTGCGTCTACGAGCACAAGCAGTCGCATACTACTTGAAGCACATAGGCATGCACAAGACTTACACAGACAGAACCTATACAACAGGCGTAGACAACAATGGGAACGGTTTATAACAACACAAACAGAGCAAAATGTAATGGGAGAACCATACAAAATACTGACAGAGAAGAATAAAAAAAACCACTAGTTGTTGGAACGCTAAGGCAGGATGACGGTATGATGAAGATATGGAGTGATGTCAAAATGTTTTCAGATATTTTTAGAGATTTACAGATAAGCAAGTTGTCATCCAGATTTGTCAGACAAACGTCAGTGCCATCTGTCCTAGAATGGAAAACGCGTTTGTCAGCATTCAATTACTCAAAGCCAAACTTTGTGAAAATCAGTAAAAAAAATTTATTCCAAAAGCGTGGTGAATGTTTTACAGACTCTTCTTCAATTTGCAAATACTATTTGAGTCTTCTAAAACAAACCCTCTTAGTTGCTCCATGTAAACTTCATCTTTCAAATCCCCGTTGGGAAATGCCGCCTTACTAGAAATTGCCTCATTCCCACACCTCGTGAAGCTGCTTTGGCTAGTAAAACTCTGGGTCACATCGAATCACTGAGAGAACGTCTCTTCATAATCGATGCCTTCTCGTTGCGAGTAGCCTTTCGCACATTACCTAGCTTTAAAATGGACATTTTTTTCCCTCAGAATTGTGCTTCATACTACAGACCCACTTACATCCACCTGCTTTGCGCTAGTGTGATAATAGCACTGATCTCATGTTTTGTTTCGCCTTCCATTGCCTGCTTCCACTTTGATGACTCTTGAAATGCCACTGCTTCTTTAAAAGTTTGAGGTCAAAGATTATGGCAGAACAGGTTGTAACTTGCTTCCGAAAATGAGCAAGTGTTCGCACATCAGATCGCTCTCTCAGATTCATACTTTCATTTTCTTCGTCTAGTTCATTAGTATCATCTTCTTCAGATTTCTTTTGCACATCTTCAGCACTATGGTCCCCTGCATAAAATAAGCGTATCTCTGTGCTATGTTGAAGCCACGGATTTCTTCTTCATTGAACGACACTTGCAGGAGATTATAATTTTCTTTGACTCAGAATTTCAGAGGCGATAATTTGTACTATATTTGTTATAGACAACCATGATCATTTTTTTAATTTACTGTCTCATTTTGATTCTAAATTGATCGGAAATGTTTAGTTATGCTGCTATACAAACTTCCTCATGTGTTTTCAAGATAGATACCAAACAGTTTTTCACACAGGGTAATATCATTGTTTCCTTTATATGGTCGTCGACTTTAGATATATGCAGCACAATTTACAGCCTCTGTTCAGATTTCGTGAGACAAGTCTGTACTTAATGACATAGTGTGAGTACACTCAACGATTAACCTGTTTTCTCGCACAATTCGGACAGTCTGCTGCAATGTACAGGGACTTGTTTTCTCGTGTATTATTCAGTTTTGCTTGAAAAAAATCTACAGACTGCTTATTTATGAATTCGTTTCCGCTGTCACTTCTAAGAACCCTGATTTCTTCCAGTTTTTCTTTCAATCAGATTCTGAAGTTCCAAAAGCACAGGGAAAGTATAATGTTTACTTTTAAGAAAATACACAAATTTGTGCGAAGTACAATCATCCTTGAAAACTATGTACAAATGAATACTTCCAGGACAAGGTTCTCTTAATCCACACACTAAAATCTGCATGAATAAAATCCCCAGGAACCTTCGAATTACAGATTTGATTTAAACAACTTCCTCTTCGTCTTGCCACACTGACACAATTCCTAATGCAGATCTTCTCATGTCTCTCATGGCAGATCATTGTGGAATTCAAGAAAGCTGGATTCGCCTATAGTACACACGGTTGTTTAAGCAACATTTGATAACACTGGTTGTCCATCTTACTTCCTGCTGCAACTAGATCTGAACTGCGAAGTTCCATTCCTTGTCGTCAAAATAACTGTCATTCCTCTTTCAGTGACCGCTTCCACTGAAGATAAATTTTCCTGTAGCTTAGGAATGTATAACATGATTTCCAAGGTGTGAGTTACAATTTTCCCTCAACTAACGACAGTTCTTCAGTGGATCTAAAGCATTCTGCTTCAACAGTCGAGCTGTGTCCAATTTGAACATAGCAGTCATGTGACTGATTGGCTTACAAGTGTTGAACCAATCTTTCTATGACGTCATACGTTGTGACGGAGCACTGTCGGCTAACCAAATATTTACACAGCCTGGAGCAAAAACCTTCACGGCTTCTGCAATCGACGACTGGAGCTCAGAAAAATCAGACTTTGTGTCGAGTTTGGCTAAAAGTTTTCTGCACTCAGATATGAAACGTCTCCTTTTGTTACAATAATAACATTCAAAATCTGTTTTACGGACTGAGTTAGACAAATTATTATTCTCTAAATTGAACGTATTTGCTTTGTACACGTTAACTGCTGCGAAGACTATTGACTTTTCATCACATTCTGAAACTTTTTGTTCCTCTTTCGATCACCTTGAAGTCAAATTATCGAACAGTTGTGATCTTCACCGTATGACTCCCACGCAGTCGAAATAGTTCCAAATATTGCTGGCAGACTTCCCAGACGTTAGCCAATTTTAAAAATTCTTATTTATTTATTTACACGTCTAGTTCCGTAGGATCAAATTGAGGAGCAAATCTCCAAGGACATGGAACGTGTCAGTAAATCGGATTACAAAATAAAGTAATATCAGATAAAATACCATGTTTATTAACCCAAAAACAGTCAAGCCATAAGTTTAAGTAAACGCAATCAACAATATAACATAGGAATAAGCTTAATTTTTCAAGAAATTCTTCGACAGAATAGAAGGAGTGACCCATGAGGAAACTCTTCAGTTTCCATTTGAGAGTGCGTGGATGACTGCTAAGGTTATTGAATTCGAATAGCTTATTGCAAATGGATGCAGCAGTATGCTGCACACCTCTCTGCACAAGAGTTAAGGAAGTGCGATACAAATTCAGATTGGGTTTCTGCCTAGTATGAACTGAGTGAAAGCTGCTAATTCTTGGGAATAAGCTGATACTGTTAACAAGAAACGACGGTAAAGAACATATATATTGAGAGGCCCATGTCAGAATACTCAGACTAGTGCACAAGAGTCGACAAGAGGTTCGCGAACTTACACCACTTACTGCTCGAACTGCCCGTATCTGAGCCAAAAATATCCTTTTAGTATGGGAAGAGTTGCTCCAAAATATAATACCATATGACATAAGCGAATGAAAATAAGCAAAGTAGACTAATTTTCGTGTCGAACGATCACTTGCTGCAGATACCGTTCGAATAGTAAAAATTGAACAAGATCCTGAACGTGGGCTTTCCATGACAGTTTACTATCTATCTCAACATCTAGAATTTTTAACTGTTCAGTTTCTCTAATTATATGCCCATTTTATGCAGTTAAAAGTCCGGTTTGGTTAAATTGCGTGTTAGAAACAATAAAAACTGATGATAAAATCTTCTCGGGTTGACAGCCGAGTCAATGTGTTGTTTTCCAGCCTGAAGATGACAAGTAAGAAACTTGCTGAAACGTTGCTGGAAAACAAAACATTTACTTGGCTGTCAACCCGAGAAGATTTTATCATCGAGATTCGCCGAGAAAGCCTGCTTTCCCATATAGTAAAAACTGTGTCTTACAGTGATTTAGCGTTAATTTATTTTCTACAAGTTATGAGCTTATGTCATGAACTGCACTGTGTGAAGCAGAGCCAATTTGCACTCAACATCCTTTACTACCAAGCTAGTGTCATCAGCAAACAGAAATATTTTAGACTTACCTATAATACTAGAGGGCATATCATTTATATAAATAAGGAACAGGAGTGGCCCCAAAACTGATCCCTGGGGCACCACCCATTTGACTATACCCCACTCAGTCCCCACATCACAGCCATTCTCAACACTGTGAATAATGACCTTTAGCTGCCTGTTGTTAAAGTAAGAGATGAACCAATTGTGAGTACTCCCTGTATTCCATAATGGTCCAACTCCTGGAAAAATATTTTGTGATCAACACAATCAAACGCCTTAGTTAAATTTTTTTTAAATGCCTAGTGTTCGAAACCTTTTGTTTAATCCATTCAGTACCTCGCAGAGAAAAGAGAATACACTCATAGCATTTTCAATTGTTAAACCACTTCTAAAGCCGAACTGTACATTTGATAGCAAATTATGTAATATAAAATAATGAATATCCTTACATACACAGCTTTTTCAATAACTTTAGCAAATACTGATGGCACAGAAATAGGTCTAAAATTGTTTATACGATTGCCTGGGCACATTGCCTGATGTTTTTAATTATATTTTGCTAAAAATCAAAGAGTGATTAAATAAGAGACTGCTGTTTTTATTAGAATCAAAAAGCGCACCGTAACCATTAAGACAAAGAGAAAGAAAAGCAAAGATATATTTTTATAGTGTCACAGAAAATGGCCGTGCGCAGAATTAATCTGGTGTGATCACAATACGACTAACGAAAAAAGGTGAACAACAACGCTCTTGTCAACATAGTACTGGCCCATACATTCACGCAAAAATTTTGATGATAAAGATCGAAACATCAGCGCATGTGGATTCTCGTCCTCACGCAAATGGGCATTCCTATTGTTGAACATGCCCTCTCTTGAAAACATGGCCTCGTTTGTGAAAAACAGGAAAATTAAGGTTTCTGCACAACGCTTTAGGAATCAATTTGAAATCGGCACTCAAAAGAGAAGTCCACTGCCTGCATTGACTGCATATTTTTGGATGATACGGGTGACATTGATATTCACGCAAGACTCCAAAGCAATTGATTGGCTTGTGTTCACAGCTCGGGCAACACGCCGACTACTAGACGCAGGACTGTCACTAATCGCGTGTAACGCATTCTATTCCTTACAGGGTGTTCTAGCACACCTTACTTTGAAACTATCTTCTATTCTAATATGGAAGGACCCAGTTTCTCGTACGCGCCTATGTATGGATACAACAGTACTGGGAGGTGGTTGTCGTTGGTGCACGAACATCTCAGCGTAGTACCATTGTGCTTCTCATCCATCGCACTCAGTGAACCCATACACGAGGTGCATATCGGCTATCTCTTCATCTTTAAACTTATCCATAATACCGTTGTGTATCACTGTTATCGCAAAACTAACACTGTTGGAAAACAAAACACTATTCAGAACGAAGCAGTACTGAATGCATACTGAGGTAAAGAGGGTTTTACTATAGTCAACAACAGGTACCGTCAGCGAATGGAAATAAGACACAATTTCCCTGTTGTGCACTATTTTCAGTTGCAGTACAGATACAGAGCCAAGTGCGCCAAGTAACCAAACGAAATGTAATAACTCCCTAACGATCCGCCGGAGGCTGTGGATCCTTTGTATTACTTGACAGCATTGTAAAGTTTGTCGGTGGAGTTCTGGTTCATACTTTATAAGACGTACAAAGAGAAAACTACAATGAAGACAATAATGAGGCTAACTCGTAATTTGCACAAAAAGGAACTACGTAATTCGAAAAATTCTGTTTGAACTTAGAAATGGGACTGTAACTGACTCATTAAACCCCTCTTCCGTGGTGTATGTGAAACCTACCAAAGCGCGGATCCTCCGTTAAACAATATGAATGAAATTGTTAAGGCTTTCGTGGCCACTTGTTGACAAACCGCCTATTGGCTTCTGTCTCGGGTTCTTCGGCCGACGTTCATCTAATGATTTTTCTGACGTTTCGCCAGCACGAGTGGCTGGCATTGTCAAAGCTTCACCCTCCATTGCCGGTGGTGAACTGGAGCAGAGCTCGCGGGCGCAGACTATATGTACCTGGCGCGCCAACGTCCGAGGGCTTCTCCGCGGTCATTTCCGGTGCGGTTCTCTTCTTGCTACCTGCGACGGTCGTTCGCTGCAGTACGGGAAGCCAGGATCCGTTTACCTTAAGGCTTTCCTCTTTCTTGTTGAAACTGTTCGCACGTTTTTGGATTTCTGCAGCTTCTCTGAACAAGCGCGTGTGATAGTGCTTCTCTACAGCCAGAACTTCCGCGTCGGCGAACTTTATTACGTGGTCGGTCTCATTCAGTGCGTGCTCTGCCACGGCCGATTTCTCCACCTGCCCCAACCTGCAATGTCGTTTATGCTCTTTGATCCTGGTGTTAATTGGTCGTCCAGTCATTCCGACATAAACTTTTCCGCACGTGCATGGTATACGGTATATTCCCGACATTGCAAGTGGGTCTCTTTTATCCTTCGCCGATCTAAGACACTCTTTGATCTTCCTTGTCGGTTTGAAAATCGTCTTTACGCCGTCTTTGCGCAATATACGGCCGATTCTGTCCGTCACTCTGGGAATGTATGGCAGAAAGGCCGTACCCGACATTTATTTTTCTGATTCCTTACTTCGCCGAGTGTTTGGCTCTGTTACACTTCTAATGTAATTTGTGGAGTACCCATTGCTCCTCAGAACAGTTTCCAGGTGTTGCATTTCTCGTTTGAGGTGTTGAGGCTCACATATTCGTCCTGCTCTCGTTACGAGCGTACTAATCATGCCTCTTTTCTGGCTCGGGTGGTGGTTTGACAGTTTGTGCAGGTATCGGTCCGTGTCCCAGGTTTTCGCAGTCCCTTGTGACCAGCACATCTAGAAATGGCAGTTTCTTGTCCTTTTCTACTTCCATGGTAAATATTATGTTGGCATGGAGGCTGTCAAGTGTCTCAGGAATTCACCGAGCTGTTCTTCACCATGGCTCCACACCACGAAAGTATCATCGACGTACCTGTACCACACCTTAGGTTTGCAAGTCGCCGAGTCCAGTGCCTGTGCTTCGAATTGTTCCATGAAGAAGTTGGCCACCACTGGACTGAGAGGACTACCCATGGCGACGCCTTCTAGCTGTTCGTAGAAATCGCCATTCCACGTGAAATAGCTCGTGGTGAGACATGCATGGAAGAGCTTTTTGATGATGTCTTGCGGGAGCATGGAACCGATGTGCTCCAGAGCGTCACTGAGTGGCACTTTCGTAAATAACGAAACAACATCAAAACTGACCAGGATGTCGTTTGGCGCAAGTTTCAGTTTCTTCAGCTTCTCAATGAAATGTCCTGAGTCCTTAATGTATGTGTCGGTCTTCCCCACGTGTGGCTGGAGCAGAGAGGCCAAGTGTTTTCGCCAGTTTATACGTTGGTGAGCCAGGAGCGCTAACGATCGGTCTCAGTGGAACGTTGTTCTTATGGATCTTGGGTAATCCATACAGCCGAGGTGGTAGGGCTTCTGTGTTGCGCAGGTTTCTCTGTATGTCCGCCGGCAGAGAAGACGCCTTAATTAATCGATTCGTATTCCGAGTGATACGCTGCGTCGGATCTGCGCTTAGTTTTCGGTACGTCGTCGGATCTAATAGGTCTCGGATCTTTTGCTCATAATCTTCGGTCTTCATTACGACGGTCGCATTCCCCTTATCGGCAGGCAGTACCAATATACTCTTGTCGGCGTTGAGATTCTTAATGGCTTGTACCTCTTCTTTCTTCAGGTTGCAAGCTGGTGGTTTTGCTCGGCGCGGTATCCTGGCTGTTTCAGTGCGTATTTCCTCTGCCCTTTCACAAGAAAGGGTCCGAATGGCTGCTTCGGTGTTGGCAATGATGTGCTCCACAGGTATACTTCTCGGGATGATAGCGAAATTCCCTCCTTTTTGAAGAACAGACACTTCCTCTTCGGTCAATTGTCGTTCAGTGAGGTTGACCACTGTGTGTGACATGTCGGGAATCGCCTTGTCGGTCTGCTTCCGGCATCTTTCAAACTTTTTCTTTTGCTGCTCGGTGCAGCGCTCGAGTTCGTTCTGCATGCTCCTGTGAGTGATGCTGTCGATTTTGTCCCAGTCGTCTCGATGCATTCTGCTACTTAGTTGATAGAAAATGTCCAGAAGTTCCTGATCCGTTCTTGCCAAGTCTCTCCGCGTTGTATGTATTCGCTCACGAAGAAAAGCTCGTTCCATTCTGTCTTTCACATGCTACGTCACATGACATGACGTAGCATGTGAAAGTTGCTGGATTTGGACGGGTTACTCCTGTAACTGAAATATCAGATCTGAAGATGGTTCTGAATGTACCGAAACTGGTCATATGAATAAAAAAAATTTGCAATCAAGACGGATTTTAAGTAACATTATTAGCCTTGCAGAGAAATGAACAGGACCCTTTTGTGAGAAATTTAATGTAGTTAAATTTTATACTCGAAAAGATTTCCGCTGTAGGCCATGGTTTTCATATTATTCAATAATACCGCATATGAAGATCACTTTCGTACATTTTTTTAATAATTTAGAAACTACAGCCTTCAGCAAACTCGTTTCCAGTACAAAATTTAACTACTTTTAGATTTCCTACAAAACGGTCCTGTTCATTTTTGTGTAGGACATAAGATTTCACACACTTTTGAACATTTCTTTTTGTAATGCTGGTGGGCCACATGTACTTCGTAGCACAGCTTTCAGCGTACATTGTTGAACGTACACAACAGGCCACCCTGTGCCTTCCAGTGTTGACCCAACGGCATCGTCAATTAAGACTGTAGTGAGCAAGAGATCATAAGATTGGACTATGGATCAATGGAAAATTGTCGCCTGGAAGGATGCATCACGGTTTTTGCTACACTACGTCCTTGGTCGCGTCTGGAAACGCCGTCATCCATGCTAACGGTTCTCCAAACATACACTGTTCCACGAATACTGACCAATGGAGGCAGTATTATGCTTTGGGGGATATTCACCTGAGCTTCAATTGCAGCTGTGGAAGTAATCTAAGGTACCATGACAACTGTAGACTATGTGAGAGCTATTGTGGATCACCTGCATTTCTTCACGCTAGGTGTCTTACTTGACGGCGGCGACATCGTGCAGCAGGATAACTACCCTTGTCAGAAGGCCAGAATTGTAGTAAAATGGTTTGAGGAGCATGATGGTGAACTCAGTTGATGTCTTGGTTACCAAATACTCCTGATCTGAGCCCGGTGTACCACATGGTGGAATGCTACCGGGTGCTCAGTCCGCGTCCACAAAACACCAACCCGTAATTTACACAGACTGACTGATTTGTGCATAGACATCTGGTGCCACATTCCTCCAGAAACCTACCAAGAATTTATCTAATGCATGCCACGCAGAATAATTAATGTATTGCGCCCCAGAAGTGGATCTACATGCTAGGAGCACTTTACAAAAAAATGCTCACATCACAAATGTGCTGAGAAGTCAGAAAATCTGTGACTGCTCTTACTTTCTCTGTACGTGGGCGAAATACATCGCCATTTAGCACGTGCCCAAGATTTTTATTTCTTGTGCAGCAAAGAGGCATTTTTTTGAATTCAGATGGAGACTTACAGCCTGAACACACTTCAACTAGTTTTTCATGTGGCTTAGATGTTCTTCAAATATCTTCGGAAAAACGACTGTGAGATCCAGACAGCAAAGACATGTCAGTAGTATAGTAGGCCCGGTTCTGGATCAGGTAAACATCGGGAGACGCCCAGAGATATAGACGTATAACGTGTATCCACAGGGCATGTAGCCTATAATTGAAAAGTATCATGATGATTTCTCCATTGCGAAAAGATTCCGGATTACTCTCCCATTGGGATCTCTGGGAGAGGACTCCTAAGGGGAAGTTGACTATGAGAAAAAGATCGAATAACCAACGAAAGGACAATCTTCTACGAGTTGGAGAGCGGAATTTCAGAAGTTTGAATGTGGGAACGGGAGAATGATTCATTATGAATAGAAAAGTATGACAGAAAGTGAGCTACTATGAATACTTCAATAAGAGTCAACAGCAAAACAACACTGACAATGACAGTTCAGCTATATGTGCCGACATCACAAGCGGAAGATGAAGACGCAGAGAATGTATATGAGGTTTTTGAAAGGATAATTCAATAGGCAAAGGTACATGAAAATTTAATAATTATGGGAGATTGGAATGCAGTTATAGTGGAAGGAATATGAGAAAGGGTTACGGGAGAATATGGGCTAGGCAAGTAGTAATGAGGGAAGACAAAGACTATTTCATTCTGCAACAAATTTCAGGTCGCCATAGCCAATACTCTGTTCAAGAATCACAAGAGGAGGAAGTAAACTTGGAACAACCCCAGAGACAGGCTGGACAGTGAAGGGGGAGGCGTGTTTATAGCGATAAGAAGTGCAATAGTACCGAAGGAAATTGACGGAGATCCGAAATGTGAAATGATTTGGGTGAAGGTCACGGTTAAAGCAGGCTCAGACATGGTAATTGGATGTCTTTATAGGCCCCCTGACTCTGCAGCTGTTGTGGCTGAGCTCCTGAAGGATAATTTGGAAAATATTTCGAGTAGATTTCCCCACCATGTTATAGTTCTGGGAGGAGATTTTAATTTGCCGGATATAGACTTGGAGACTCAAACGTTCATAACGGGTGGCAGGGACAAAGAATCCAGTGACATTTTTTTAAGTGCTTTATCTGAAAACTACCTTGAGCAGTTAAACAGAGAACTGACTCGTGGCGATAACATATTAGACCTTCTGGTGACAAACAGACCCGAGCTATTTGAAACAGTTCACGCAGAACAGGGAATCAGCGATCATAAAGCGGTTACAGCATCGATGATTTCAGGCGTAAATAGAAATATTAAAAAATGTAGGAAGATTTTTCTGTTTAGCAAAAGTGACAAAAAGCAGATTACAGAGTACCTCACGGCTCAACACAAAAGTTTTGTCTCAAGTACAGATAGTGTTGAGGATCAGTGGACAAAGTTCAAAACCATCGTACAATATGCGTTAGATGAGTATGTGCCAAGCAAGATCGTAAGAGACGGAAAAGAGCCACCGTGGTACAACAACCGAGTTAGAAAACTGCTACGGAAGCAAAGGGAACTTCACAGCAAACATAAACATAGCCAAAGCCATGCAGACAAACAAAAATTACGCGAAGCGAAATGTAGTGTGAGGAGGGCTATGCGAGAGGCGTTCAATGAATTCGAAAGTAAAGTTCTATGTACTGACTTGGCAGAAAATCCTAAGAAATTCTGGTCTTACGTCAAAGCGGTAGGTGGATCAAAACAAAATGTCCAGACACTCTGTGACCAAAATGGTACAGAAAAAGAGGATGACAGACTAAAGGCCGAAATACTAAATGTCTTTTTCCGAAGCTGTTTCACAGAGGAAGACTGCACTGTAGTTCCTTCTCTAGATTGTCGCACAGATGACAAAATGGTAGATATCGAAATAGACAACAGAGGGATAGAGAAACAATTAAAATCGCTCAAAAGAGGAAGGCCGCTGGACCTGATGGGATACCAGTTCTATTTTACACAGAGTACGCGAAGGAACTTGCCCCCCTTCTTGCAGCGGTGTACCGTAGGTCTCTAGAAGAGCGTAGCGTTCCAAAGGATTGGAAAAGGGCGGAGGTCATCCCCGTTTTCAAGAAGGGACGTCGAACAGATGTGCAGAACTATAGACCTATATCTCTAACGTCGATCAGTTGTAGAATTTTGGAACACGTATTATGTTCGAGTATAATGACTTTTCTGGAGACTAGAAATCTACTCTGTAGGAATCAGCATGGGTTTCGAAAAAGACGGTCGTGTGAAACCCAGCTCGCGCTATTCGTCCACGAGACTCAGAGGGCCACAGACACGGGTTCCCAGGTAGATGCCGTCTTTCTTGACTTCCGCAAGGCGTTCGATACAGTTCCCCAGAGTCGTTTAATGAACAAAGTAAGAGCATATGGACTATCAGACCAATTGTGTGATTGGATTGAGGAGTTCCTAGATAACAGAACGCAGCACATCATTCTCAATGGAGAGAAGTCTTCCGAAGTAAGTGTGATTTCAGGTGTGCCACAGGGGAGTGTCATGGGACCGTTGCTGTTCACAATATACATAAATGACCTGGTGGATGACATTGGAAGTTCACTGAGGCTTTTTGCAGATGATGCTGTGGTGTATCGAGAGGTTGTAACAATGGAAAATTGTACTGAAATGCAGGAGGATCTGCAGCGAATTGACGCATGGTGCAGGGAATGGCAATTCAATCTCAATGTAGACAAGTGTGATGTGCTGCGAATACATAGAAAGATAGATCCCTTATCATTTACCTACAAAATAGCAGGTCAGCAACTGGAAGCAGTTAATTCCATAAATTATCTGGGAGTACGCATTAGGAGTGATTTAAAATGGAATGATCATATAAAGTTGATCGTCGGTAAAGCAGATGCCAGACTGAGATTCATTGTAAGAATCCTAAGGAAATACAATCCGAAAACAAAGGAAGTAGGTTACAGTACACTCGTTCGCCCAATGCTTGAATACTGCTCAGCGGTGTGGGATCCGTACCAGATAGGGTTGATAGAAGAGAGAGAGAAGATCCAACGGAGAGCAGTGCGCTTCGTTACAGGATGATTTAGTAATCGCGAAAGCGTTACGGAGATGATAGATAAACTCCAGTGGAAGACTCTACAGGAGAGACGCTCAGTAGCTCGGTACGGGCTTTTGTTAAAGTTTCGAGAACATACCTTCACCGAAGAGTCCAGCAGTATATTGCTCCCTCCCACGTATATCTCGCGAAGAGACCATGAGGATAAAATCAGAGAGATTAGAGCCCACACAGAAGCATACAGACAATCCTTCTTTCCACGAACAATACGAGACTGGAATAGAAGGGAGAACCGATAGAGGTACTCAGGGTACCCTCCGCCACACACCGTCAGGTGGCTTGCGGAGTATGGATGTAGATGTAGATGTAGACATGGGAATATTCCAGCTGGATTAGATCATGGTCAGACAGAGATTTCGAAATGAGGTTACTAGATTGTAAGGCATACCCAAGAGCAGATATATCAAAATTCAGAAATTATGAAGAGTAGATTGAAGTTTAAGAGAGTCGTACGGAAGAATTAGTGTAGAACGAAGTGGCGTACTTAAGTACTGAGGAATGATGAGATGTATTTCAATTTGCTACACATGTGGATACGGCGATGAGGAATATCACAGTAGAAGTTCAGCTGCACAGGAGTGGACGTATCAAGAAAAGAGCAATCAAAGATGTTGGACAGTCAGACATAGGTACACATAGAGTTAACTCCGAAGAAACTTTGGCTAACAGAAGAAATATATCAGTTGATCGACGAAAGGAGGAAGTACTGTAATATTCAGTGGAAGTCAGGACAACAAAACTATAAATCTCTTATGGATGAAATAGATAGGACATGCATGGCAGTCAAGCCGAAATGGTTGCAGGAAAAAAGTAAAGAAATCTATTTAAAAAAAAAAAAAGTCATCGAAAGGATTGATTTAGAATATAGAAAAGTGAGTACAAGCTTTGGTGAAATTGAAGACAAGGACCGTAATATTAAGAGTGCAATTGGAATTCCGCTGCTAAATGCAGAGGAATGAGGGGATGGGTAGAAAGAGTATGCTGAAGGCCTTTGCGAAGACTTTATGAAGACGCTGAAGTCGATAAGGAAGACGTAGGGGATTCAACGTTGGAGTCAGACTTTAAAATAGCTCTGGACAACTTAAAATATAGTAACACAGAAGGCACAGATAACATTCCATCGGAATTTCTAAAATCATTAGGAGAAGTGGCAACAAAACGACTGTTGGAGCGTAGAGTGTATGAGACTAGCGACACAACATCAGACCATATACAATATGTACAAGAACCAAGAGGAAAAATAAAGTTGGACAACCAGGAACGTAGTGCTCGGACTAAAAAGAGTGTGAAACGAGGATGCAGTCTTTCGTCCCTTGTGTTCAATCTACATATCGAAGAAGCAATGAGAGAAATGAAAGAAAAGTTCAAGAGTGGGATTAAAATTCAGGATCAAGAATATCAATAATAAGATTCGCTGATGACATTGCTATCCCCAATGAAGATGATGGGGAATTGCAGGATTTGCTGAATGGAATGAACAGTCTGATGAGAACAGAACAAGGATTGAGTGTAAGCCAGAAAAACTCAAAAGCCATGACGAGTATCAGAAATGAGAACATTGACGAGAGCTTACCATCAAATTTATTGGTCATGAAGTACCCAAAGTTAAAGAATTCAATTACCTTGGAAGCAGAATAACAGATGGCGGACGAAACAAGGAGGAAATAGAAAGCTGACTAGCACAGCCAAAAAGGCATTCCTGACCAAGAGAAGTCTTCTGGTAGCAAACTCAGGACTTAATTTTAAGAAGAAATTTCTGTGAATCTACGTTAGCAGCAGAGCGTTGTATGGCAGTGAAACATTGTCAGTGAGAAAGCAGAAGAGATACGTAGCGTTTGAGACGTGGTGCTACATAAATAAGTTGAAAATCAGATGGACCGATAACATGAGTAATGAGGAGGTTTTCCGCACAGAACCGGCGAAAATAGGTACATTCTGAAAACACTGACAAAATGATGATACGACATTTGTAAAGATTGCAATACATACAGCAAATAATTGAGAACA
Source organism: Schistocerca cancellata (assembly GCF_023864275.1). Taxonomy (NCBI): domain Eukaryota; kingdom Metazoa; phylum Arthropoda; class Insecta; order Orthoptera; family Acrididae; genus Schistocerca; species Schistocerca cancellata. The sequence goes on from NC_064627.1 coordinate 768,895,321, forward strand.
TAGGCTGCAAACGTTACTCTGAGATGAAGAGATTGGCGCAGGAGAGGAATTCATGGTTGGTCGCATCAAACGTCTGGAGACTGATAGAGAGAGAAAGAAAGACAGAGAGAGAGATTTTCTAGGTCATTCCCCACTCCACGGTTGCCCCACACCTGAGTCACTACTGATTATAGCCAGTCTAATCCACTGATACGACTTCCGGGAAACCTGCACACACACAAAAATGTGATACATTCAAGGGCACTCCCTCGCCCCTAGACCAATAAAATTTCAGCTTCCCCTCCCTCACCTTCATAACTAGAAAAAATTGCGTGTGCGGCCTCAGTCTTGTGCTGAGCGCCATAGTGACAAGATCGGGTTTGTTACAAACACGGTATTAGTAACAAGAATATTTCGTATACATTGTCCAATTGTACTCTGTAGTGAAGGGTCAGATTCTTTTGTAAGTGATAACAATGATATAAAAAATTAATTAATGGCTTATTACCTATCATTTTCTTTTTATAAACAATAATTAGTGTTGTTTATTGACATTTTTGCCGTAGTAACCAAGTGCAGTTCTAGCACTAAATTTCTGTTAAAATCGTCAAATTCCGTAGATTTCCGTCTTCGTTTCTTTCTTGGAGGATCAAAGCACGTGCTGACGTCTGTAGATTTTGCCGATGTTACTGCACTGTTAATACTGAATAAAGTCGATTCGGAACACCACCAGGATTTGCTGTCAGTTTACGAATTTGTTGGAAGTTCATTCCTGCCATTTTCACTGTTGGCAACATCAGAAAAATACTCCAGTACATTCGATACGACGATCTTCGTTTATTTTCGAAAGTCTTGCCGCCGTTTACGTACACCGACTAGTTGAGACATTTCTTCCTCCATTACCCTCACTACAAAACACAAGTTCATGCACTTTTGAACTGAAGAGTGAAACCACACTTGAACACACGATATGACACAGGAACTCTGAAAATCGGCTGGCGTTGACCTCCGTCGTTGCTGCAGTATGTACACTGAAGCGCCAAAGGAAATGGTGCAGGCACGCCTATTCACATACAGAGATATGTAAACAGGTAGAATACGGCGCTGCGGTCGGAAACGCCTATATAAGACAAGTGGCTGGCGCAATTGTTAGAGCGGTTACTGCTGCTACAATGGCACGTTATCGCGATTTTAAGTGCGTTTGAACGTGGTTTTATAGTCGGCGCACGAGCGATGGGACACAGCATCTCCGAGGTATCGGTGGAGTGGGGATCTTCCTGTATGACCATTTAACGAGTGTACCGAGAATATCTCCAATCCGGTAAAATATCAAATCTCCGACATGGCGGTGGCCGGAGAAAGATCCTGCAAGAACGAGACCAACGACGACTGATGAGATTCGTCCGAAGTGACAGAAGTTCCATCCTTCCGCAAATTGCTGCATATTTCAATGCTGGGCCATCAATAAGTGTCAGCGTGCTAATCATTCAACGAAACGTCATCGATATGGGCTCTCGGAGCCGAAGGCCCAATCGTGTACCCTTGATGACTGCACGATACAAAGCTTTACGCCTCGCCTGGGCCCGTCAACACCAACAATGGACTGTTGATGACTGGAAACATGTCTGGTCGGACGAGTCTCTTTTCAGATTGATTGAGCGGATGAACGTGTACAGTTATGGAGACAACCCCATGAATCCATGGATCCTGCATGTCAGCAGGGAACTGTTCAAGCTGGTGGAGGCTGTGTAATGGTGTGGGGCGTGTGGACCCCTGATACGTCTAGATACGACTCTGACAGCTGACGCGTACGTAAGCATCCTATCTCATCACCTGCATTCATTCGTGTCCATTTGCATTCCGACGGATATGGGCACTTCCAGCAGGACAATGCGACACCCCATACGTCCGGAATTGCTGCAGAGTGACTCCAGGAACATCCTTCTGAGTTTAAAAACTTCCGCTGACCTTCAAACTCCCCAGACATGAACATTATTGACCATGTCTGGAATGCCTACAACGTGCTGTTCAAAAGAGATCTCCTCCCCTCGTACTCTTGGGACAGCCCTGCAGGATTCATGGCGTCAGTTCCCTCCAGTACTACTTCAGACATTAGTCGAGTCCATGCTCCGGCGTGTTGCGGCATTACTGCGTGCTGGCGGGGGGCCTGCACGATATTAGGCACGTGTATCAGTTTCTTTGGCTCTTCAGTGTACATGGCAACAAACTTTGAAGCGGACAAATCATGAAGAAGATAATATAAAGCTACAACAAGTGGAGCAGGCAAAAGGGGATGAAGGTGTGTAGAAAAGGAGACTGACTATGGGAAAGGAGATCGACTATGGGAAAGATATATACCGCCTATAAGAAAAACAAATCAGTGGAGAAAAGAGAAACAGCGGTATGAAAATTAAACGCAAGATGAGAAGCTAATATTATGCAAAGAAGTAAAGGTTAAAATGTGGAATGAATACATGGAAGGACTATGCAAGGAAAAGAACTCGAAGACAATATTAGGGAAATGGAGCAAGAAGTGGGTGAAGATGAGATGGAGGATGGTGATTTTGTAAGAAGGATTTGACAGAGCACTGAAACACTTTCTTGGGAGACCAATCACGGCAAAAGTATGCCTAGTATGCAGAATACATGAGACAGATGATAAACCCTCAGATTTAAAGAAAAATGCCATAATCACAATATTATAAAAATAGAGGCTGGCAGGTGTGGTACCAAACCCTCAGTTTAATAAATCAAGGTTGTAAAACAGTAATAAGAATTGTCTACAAACGAATGGAAGGACTTGCAGATGCCAACGTGTGGCGGGATCAGTTTAGGATATAGAGAAATGGAATTCTCGAGGCAGTGCTGACTAAAGACTACTCTTTGAAGGTAGGATTCAAGGAAGGCAAACGCACATTTATAGCATTTGTAGATTTAGAAACAGCTTCTGCCAATGTTGACTGGGACACACTCTTAGCAATTTTTAAGTTATCGAGGATAAAGTACAGGGAGAGAAAGGTTATTACAACTTCTGCAGACACTCGACTGCAGTTATAAAAGTCGAAGGAAGTTGAAAGGTAAATTCATGGAAAGGAAATAAAAAGTTTAATGTGTACCAGAAATCCCATCACAGACAATAAAGGACTCGGAGAATTAGATGAAAGAAATGGATAGTTCCTTGAAAACAGTTATAAGATAGAACATCTACAAAAGTAAAACAATGTGCAGTCAAACTGAATCAGCAATGCTGAGGGAATTAGGTTGGGAAATAAGTCACTATATGAAGTAGATTCATGAAGACTCACTTCTTATCCGACAACCCGCTTGTTGGCTTTCCTATGCCTACTTTTTCTCCTCATTCAGTACTTTAAAAGTATCAGATTGTTTGCGCTTGTAATACAAACCTTCCTCTTTATGGAGCAAGCGGTAAGGTGATTCACAAGGAACGTAGCGTATGATAAATACTACGTAAACCAGTTATACCCAGAACTGATGAGTGTTAAGTAGGACCATCTAACTTCCACATGACTTCAACATCAAATTCACTAGGAGAGGCCCCACCGGTCTGCATGAAGCAGAACTACCAATGTACTCCTCTATCAGTGACACCTCAAGGTAACAGCGATAGTTCCCAGTTTTTTTAGATTTCACACAAAGTGTGCCTTCCAACGGTTCCTTATGAACTCGAGGATATCGTATGGTTGTGCAGCAGTTTTCATTTTCCGCCGTTGTAGCTCTTTTCTACGTTGCAGTTGTGAGCCCTTCCTATTCTGCAGCTTTGAAAGTAACTACCGATCTCCAATGAATATATTTTGTAATAGGAGTCTTAATGAGGTGTAAATCGTAAGTAGAGGGCTTTTGCGTTTAAACTGGTTGGGACAGAGATATTGGGCTTAAACTCATGTGGGCAGGAATATAGGCTTAAACTGGTGGGAGCAGAGATATTAGGTTACTACGAAGGTGGCCCGAAAGTCCTTCTCATGCACGATAACGCCAGAGTCCATGTGGCGGGCGTCACCATGGATGTCTTTCGACGCCTGACCATTAAAGTAATGAAATGGCGTGCGGTGAGTCCCGACCTAAACCTCATCGAACGTGAGTGGGAAAGGCTTGACAGATGTGTTCGTGGCCGTCCTGTTCCACCACAGACTCTGTTCATAAAACTGACACTCAGTAAAGCGTCAACAAATAGATTTCGTTGAGAGCTATATTAATTCACAAACTTATTTATATTGCGGGAAGCTGTCATTAAGTACTGCTTATCATTAATCAACAGAATGTTACAGCAGCAAGCACCAATGTTTAGGCCCATCTACCTAAACAAATATATGTGCCGATGCTTTTACGTAACTTAAGATCAAAATTAGATGATGCTAAATGTATATTACTAACACCGTCAATTATGTGAGACCCTCCGGAAGACGTCTTACTTCTTGTATTAACTAAAAATTAAAATATATCTTAACTGTTCAAAGATTCGAACTTTAGGCAATTGCTAAAAATCACGATGACTTACAATATCATATGTTATCGGCGCACATGCAACAGCATGCGCTACCTTGTATGTTCCAAAATGCAGCGTATAAAAGCGGAATTTTTCCGACGTTCACACCTCGGGTATTATTAGTGATAGAGAAACAGGTAGCTTGGGCTAAGTATCATTTGTGTGCCTAACAGAAGGGTCGTCTTAGCATAACTGTCCCACGGTACAGTGTCAAAGTTCTAGTATTACACAATTTCTCCGGCTTAGGCAAACTGAGTAAATCGGTTGTTTTCTTTTGTATTACACGTGGCCTATGGTGCGTTTTAAAGGCTTATGGAGGCACCATTTAGTTCATGAGCGCTTCCAGACAAAATTCGAAGAAACTGTTTATGTGGATTCCAAGATGGCTATGCACAGCAAATGGCTGTAATTTTTATGATATATTCCTAAGATCCCGATTTCGAATAACAATGAAAATTTCCGTGATGTCTTTATCCGTTTCCGAGGTACGAAAGTTCAGAGTTATTTTGCGGTCAACCAGAAAGCGCCGGAGAACATACTGGCCATAATTTCCAGTCCGCGAGTCCACATTACTCTTTGTGCTCACTGGAAGAAAACGTTCCCATCTGTTATTTACTCAGCAGGATCAGGAACTATGAGTATACATAAAAGTTTTTGAGTTTTGACTGACATATTCTGTAAAAGTTCACATGCACAAAACAATAAAATTCCTAATGATGATAATAGTAATATTCCTACCAGAAATAGCACTATTAACAGTTCGGAGGCGACCTCTACGCGAAGTTCCACGTAAAATGGTCTATCGCCCTGACTTCTAACTACCAAAAGTTAATTACTCGCATTAAAAGTGGAAAATAATCTCGCCACTTGACACGCGGCTTCATCAACATTATGGGCAGCACACAAACAGTTACTGCTATGAAATCTAAGCAATCCAGGACGGTGTATAGTCCTCATGACTTCACTTCCTACTTTTACTGAAGACGCCTTCAAGTCTGCCCAGCTCTGACGTAATGCGAGGCACTACGTACGCATGCGTTTGTCTGACGCTAACAGATTGTTATCTCGTCGCGAAGCGTCTCTTTCCAACCACCTCTCAGGCTGTATTTATACATAGACTCAGCCGACTGCCAAACAGAGCATCTGCTAGCAGTCGCACTAGGCACAGGTAGCAGTAGTGCCTTTCTCGCACACGTATAAATTAATATATCTGTCGTTTAACAATTTACAATCTACTTGATTTTTATTTACATAGTTACTGAAAAAGTTTTAGTTCGATTGCATTTAAACCTTGCCGACTAGAATTTTTAGAATGGAACCGACAGTAGAAGATGACCTCTGAATTGCCTTTTTAAGATTCCTTGAAACCACAGTTATTTACAACGCGGTCTTGAAACTTGGTACAGCTGTATTATGGCACGAATGTAATCGAGTGCTGTAATTAGAACTTCCTATTACAAATACAAATGATATTTAATCTACCATGAATAAGGACGTTTTCACTCCAAATTTGGTTTTTGGTAAATAACTCGAAAACTAATAGAGGTAGCTTATTGGTGTTACATATATAATGTTTTTGCGTGTTACATAAGTTACATACAAATTTTCATCTTTCTGACTCTAATGCTTTACGCCTTCAATTTTTCTTAAATACGCCGATTTTGACCAAAATATTGCTCTGATCAAGTCGAGACTTGTAACCTTTGATTGTGACATATACTCGCATATTCCGACCAAATTTTAGCCTCCTAATTTTTTTTTATTTAGCCCCACTTATTTTTTCTTAAGATCGTATATTTTGCCTAAGATACACATTTGATCCTTCGGAGACCTTCCAATGTCAACTTAAATATCCTAGAGTCACATAAAGTCGGTTGAAGTCAGCCAGCATATGGCTCCCAGCTGGTAGACTTCAATTCAGCTCCCAGCAGCATCAGGACTAGGCACAGCTCATAGTGAAGGTGGCATCTTGTAGCAGTTATGCAGGATGACCCACAGAAGTCGCCGATTGACGCGGAGCACTTCTCCGTGCTGCCAGCGGACGATGACATATCCTGAATTGGCGGAGTGGACAGTATTTATAGTCGCACGATCCACACTGTTGTGACGGTAAGTTTCGATCACATGGGTCCCAGAAGTGGCGCAACTTCTAGTTTGGACGTTGAGTAATCTAGGTCACCGCTGCGACTGTCTGGCCCTCGTTCTGTGTTGTATCGATAATGTTCTAGAACCAAGAAACAGCAGGCATTAGACTAGTCGTGTAGCAACCGGAATCACTTTAGTTTCTAGGCGGAGACATCCCACCTACGAGCTCTGTTTGCTGAATGCAGTGACAACTTTCTGCTCAAGGTTATGGGCGCCGATCTGAAAGGCAGTGATTCAGCAATTGTTTTGTGTCCTTTCAGTAATTAAGTGTGTATGGCATGGTGCAATTATTTTGTAAATATCATGTATTTTTCAAAAGATATGAACTTTTGAGTGATGGTTGGAAACACATAGTGTGGGTAAAGGACATAAATAACAACATGCAAGTGTGGTGGGAAGACTACAGTACGAGACTGCGTGCGTGCGCGCGCGTGTGTGCGTGTGTGTGTGTGTGTGTGTGTGTGTGTGTGTGTGTGTGTGTGTGTGCATGGATGTGTACGTGTATATGTATACGCCCAGCATCTGTTCCTAAGCCACTGGATCGATTTCAACCAAATATGGTTCACATACAACCTACTAAATAGCACTGTATGGGTTGGAACCCCCTAGTGCCCATACGAACGGTGATAGAAGTGAAAGGGGTTTTTCAACCTCTGACATATAGCCCGCCCTGGACTACAAACGTCTTGTGCAGATAGTATCAGTTTGTTTTCCAGGGTCTACACATGTGGAAGGATATGGCTGAGCAAAGAGAGGTGGGAGGAGGATATGTATAGTGGACGGGGGGAGGACACGTTGAGCTGGACAAAGAAAGGGCTGCAAGAGGCGACTGTTGTAAGGGTTGAAGTAGAGATGGTTCTGTGCCAGGAGGCTCACTCCTAGTTTGCTCCTTGCCAGTTTTCCTCAGGATGGTGGTGACTTGTTGTCACTGGTAGTCACAGTGAAAGAAGATTCAGAATTAGTTATTTATTTCCATATGTTGCAGTCAGTGTCTTAACTCGCTACTGACATCAGCTGTTAATGCCCGTTGAGGATTTGCATCATAAGCAGCCTTCAGTCTGCTAAATGTAGCTGACGCCCCACTCTTCGTTCCTGGCTGGCTCCTACTAAGTAGGTTTGCCGCCCGAGATGGGACCGGCACTGCAACCGGCGCGTGTGTTACACACGCCAATTGGAAGGTGCTCTGTCGCCTCCCGCTGATAGCCGTTCTTCTTCATCTGTTAAACCACGATGATACTTGCCAGGTAGCTGTATAGTACGACAATCTTCGCCTGCCATTCACATAGGCCCTGGACAGTCCACCGAAGTATCAGGAACGCTGATGTCCTGAACTGGGACGATAGGGAAGACTCCTGGATCAGCCATCCGTGACAGTGGAAGGCTGTTGTACCGCACTCTGTGACTGGTGCTTATGCTGGGGTAGCCATCTCTCCTGTCGGTGTAGCCATTTCTCCCAGCAGCTGTTATCACTGCTCAACATTGTTCAAGAAATCTACAACAGACTTGCGCCATTTGCACTTTCCTATAATCAGGGAATCGAGTGTGAACGTTATGTATGTCTTCGATCCATCAGACCGACTGCTTTACGAGCTAAAAAGCTGGGGTTTTTATGGAGCAAAGCGGTCACTAATATTCAACCGAACTCACTTGTCATGACCGCATATGTCTCGCTATTTCAAGGATATCAACGATTATCACTCTTCCGTGCTTGCTTGACGGATTGTTATAGTGTAGAACTACTTCATAAAAGCTCTTGGTACACGTTGTTGCTTTATCAATAGCATTTCTTTCATCGTGTAATGAAAGTGACGTGATTCTGCCTACCTGCTTTGCCCCAATACATTTCTACTGAGGTCCGGTGCCTGGCTCTCAAGAAACGCTGACGTGTTTTCCCGACTTACCCTCGGTGGTGAAATGCTATTCTTCACGCCTGCTTCATATCGACACCGCCATAATGTAAGCTATGCCCTAGTACTTAGAAAATTTTCACCATTTGCTGCCTTGTACAGCGTTGGCATGCAACATAACCCTCTCCTCTAAAAAATTCGTCCAGAATTTCAGGAAAAACAAAAAAATTAACCTTTAATAAAAAAAATCTTACTCTGCTTACAAAATTGTTTACCAGCTTAACCTATGTCATCATCATCATCATCATTTAAGACTGATTATGCCTTTCAGCGTTCAGTCTGGAGCATTGCCCCCCTTATACAGTTCCTCCATGATCCCCTATTCAGTGCTAACATTGGTGCCTCTTCTGATGTTAAACCTATTACTTCAAAATCATTCTTAACCGAATCCAGGTACCTTCTCCTCGGTCTGCCCCGACTCCTCCTACCCTCTACTGCTGAATCCATGAGTCTCCTGCGTAACCTTGCTTCTCCCATGCGTGTAACATGACCCCACCATCTAAGCCTGTTCGCCCTGACTGCTACATCTACAGAGTTCATTCCCAGTTTTTCTTTGATTTCCTCATTGTGGACACCCTCCTGCCATTGTTCCATCTACTAGTACCTGCAATCATCCTAGCTACTTTCATATCCGTAACCTCAACCTTGTTGATAAGGTAACCTGAATCCACCCAGCTTTCGCTCCCATACAACAAAGTTGGTCGAAAGATTGAACGGTGCACAGATAACTTAGTCTTGGTACTGACTTCCTTCTTGCAGAAGAGAGTAGATCGTAGCTGAGCGCTCACTGCATTAGCTTTGCTACACCTCGCTTCCAGTTCTTTCACTATGTTGCCATCCTGTGAGAATATGCATCCTAAATACTTGAAACCGTCCACCTGTTCTAACTTTGTTCCTCCTATTTGGCACTCAATCCGTTTATATTTCTTTTCCACTGACATTACTATCGTTTTGGAGATGCTAATCTTCATACCATAGTCCTCACATTTCTGATCTAGCTCTGAAATATTACTTTGCAAACTTTCAATCGAATCTGCCATCACAACTAAGTCATCCGCATATGCAAGACTGCTTATTTTGTGTTCACATATCTTAATCTCACCCAGCCAGTCTATTGTTTTCAACATATGATCCATAAATAATATGAACAACAGTGGGGACAGGTTGCAGCCTTGTCTTACCCCTGAAACTACTCTGAACCATGAACTCAATTTACCGTCAACTCTAACTGCTGCCTGACTATCCATGTAAAGACCTTTAATTGCTTGCAAAAGTTTGCCTCCTATTCCATAATCTTGTAGAACAGACAATAACTTCATCCTAGGAACCCGGTCATATGCCTTTTCTAGATCTATAAAGCATAGATACAATTCCCTGTTCCACTCATAACTTCTCCAATCTTTTCTGTTTCCATGTTTAAAGATTGGTGTGATTACTGCTTTTGTCCAGTCTGATGGAACCTGTCCCAACTCCCAGGCCATTTCAATTATCCTGTGTAGCCATTTAAGACCTGACATTCCACTGTATTTGATGAGTTCCGACTTAATTTCATCCACCCCAGCCGCTTTATTGCACTGCAATCTATTGACCATTTTTTTCACTTCCTCAAATGTGATCCTATTTCCATCATCATTCCTATCCAATTCTACCTCGAAATCTGAAACATTACTGATCGCATTTTCACCTACATTGAGCAACTCTTCAAAATATTCCCTCCATCTGGCCAAGGCATCCACAGGATTCACCAGCAGTTTTCCTGACCTGTCCAAAATACTTGTCATTTCCTTCTTACCTCCCTTTCGAAGACTGCTAATTACACTCCAGAATGGTTTTCCAGCAGCTTGACCCATAGTCTCCAACCTGTTTCCAAAGTCTTCCCACGATTTCTTCTTGGATGCTGCAATTATCTGTTTGGCTTTGTTTCTTTCTTCAACATAACTTTCTCTGTCTACCTGGGTTCTGGTATGTAGCCATTTTTGATACGCCTTCTTTTTCCTTTTACAGGCTGCCTTGACTGTATCATGCCACCAAGCTGTTTGCTTCATCCTACTTTTACACACTACTGTTCCAAGACATTCTTTAGCCACTTCTAGTACTGTGTCCCTGTACCTTGTCCATTCCTTTTCCAATGACTGTAATTGACTACATTCAACTAACTGGTACCTTTCTGAGATCGCTGTTATGTACTTGTGCCTGATTTCCTTATCCTAAAGTTTCTCCACTCTTATCCTCCTACATATGGACCTGACCTCCTGCACTTTCGGCCTCACAATCCCAATTTCACTGCAGATTAAATAATGATCAGTGTCATCAAAGAATCCCCTGAATACACGTGTGTCCCTCACAGACTTCCTGAATTCCTGATCTGTTATTATATAGTCAATGAAAGATCTGGTTCCCCTGCTTTTCCCAAGTATACCGGTGAATTTTCTTATGTTTAAAAAAGGAGTTTGCGATTACTAAGCCCATACTGGCACAGAAATCCAAGAGTTGTTTCCCGTTCCTGTTGGCCTCCATATCCTCTCCAAATTTACCCATAACCTTTTCATACCCTTCTGTTCGATTTCCAATCCTGGCGTTAAAATCACCCATGAGCAGAACACTGTCCTTGTCCTTTACTCTAACAACTACATCACTGAGTGCCTCATAAAAACTATCCATCTTATCTTGATCTGTCCCTTCACAATGCGAATATACTGACACAATCCTAATTTTCTTGCTAGACACTGTCAAATCTAACCACATCAGTCGTTCGTTTACATACCTTATTGCAACTACGCTGGGTTGCTTAACCTATGTTACAATTTTATTTCTGGTAGAACGCATTCCAGAATCTCGTGTGTGGTTGATAACACTGCTTGCGTTGTTTTATGTCTTAGGAAAAGATAAACTGCACAATCGACTGGTAGTACTGTGATCATGTTAGTGGCTGTTACAATAATGGAAATCGTGTTCTGCTTTCATAGTGATTTCCCTAAACATGTCTTAATATTTGATCAACGGCAATTTGCCAATTTTCTGCATCAATTAATTTATATATATGCCTATAGTACTGTAGCATATAATGCATAATTTAGAAAGGAAATGATCCGAATAGGTAAAATTCTGAAGGGATTTTTCTGGCCAATACATTGTTGGCTGTACACTAGTAACTATCGTAGTATCCTTGATGGTTGCTGGTAGATAAAAGTCGACGTCCACTATATCACATTCTGTCCCACTGACTAATGTAACACTAAACTGCCATTCTTCTAAAACTCTTGTTTTCGTAGCAGTTCACTATTACAGTTTGTGGCTTACACACAGAATAAATCCAATGATTTCCGACTCGTTGTAAATGTATTCGTGGCAAGATAGCTATCTTCTTACACCTTGGTGCATTCATATTCCCCAGAAGTAGATGTACCCCACACGACTGATTACCTGTTGGAACTACTCGAGCAGGACAAATAGTAATAATTTCAAGATCTACTGACAGAACGTCGTACATTTCCTGTTGTTGAGATACAAGTAAAGCTTCATTAACCGAGAGTTTAATTCATATGTCAATAAGACTCCATTCAATTGAATATGCATGAATCATATAACATTCAAATTGTGACCTAAAGCTAGTTACTGGAATTATACATTAATATATGTGTGTGTTTTATCAGAATACAGGTTAAATATGGAAACATGATAGCAAAAAGCCTTACTGTTCTCTTTTAGGGAAATAACATTCCGCACACACCTGCGGGAAGTTCCATTTCTGATTGCAGTACTCCTTGCAAAAACCTTTTTGGTGTTAACAGTGTAATGTTTAATTGTTTATGTGTAACATGTTGAAGAGCTACTTGAGTTGTTTCCAATTCCATTCTAGCATCACTTAAACTGTTAGCTGATTCTCTCATTAGCCTAGCTATCTAAATTTTCCTGACTAATGTTTTTAGATAATTCTGTATTATACCTAAATCCTTATTCAGGGTAATCATTGTATCATTAGACTATTGCTGTAATTCAAGTGTTATTTTACACATCGCTTTAGTTATGTTTAACAATTCTTGCTCCATCCCCGAAATTTGCGTCGTATGTCAATCCACTATTGTTTCTGTGTGTCTTGCTACTTCTTGCAGTTCACCTACCGTACTATTCAAACTTGAAATATCCTCATTGTCTGTGTACCAAACACGGTTTTTAGTAGTTCCCAACTGGATTCAGCCATTTTCTCATCTTCCGTACTGGAGAATATGGGATTGTACCTGCTACTTGCTGCAACTACTCTCCGCTTATTATAGGAAAACTTAAATTCAAAGTATTCACTCCATATATCCCCTATCGCACTGCCCCATTTTTCTTCCTTTAGCACTTCTACGAACATATATTGCAACTTTCTCACTTCGTTCCTCACCTCTGTGTTTCATGAGGACTACATCCGGCTGCTGTGCACACAAAACCCCATTCTGTAAAAAGAGGTTGACTATTCCTTTTGCACCTAAGATGAGCAAGATCATAACACTCGTAAAACTCTATCTAAGCGTCATCCTCGCCATCATCTAGAGGGAAAAATTTACAAGTACTCTCGCCCTTCTTAGAAAATGGGAATACAAAGAAAAAAAGTACCTATATTTGTCAGTACGCTACATAAGTTAATGAAAACAAAGAAAAAATCCTGCTATTATGCAACAAGCGTGTATCTCTTATATCTCCGACTATGTATTCCTTGGTTTCAATCCATATGGTCAACTCTGAAATATTTCTTTACTCTTTCGCTTCTTAATTCCAGTACATGGCATTTCTAATGGTACGTCAGGAAAGGAATCTATGCCACCTTGAAAAGGTTTAATTCTACTGATATGACCAACTGAAGTTCGTCCAGTTAATTGTAACTTTACATTTAAAGCTGGCTTTACATCGACCACCTGGTAAGGATTCTGAAACTTCGTCTAAAACTTTTCCATCTTACACTTCGAAGTTGAAGTGTTCACATGTAATACCCACTGACCTAACTGATACAGTGGTAAATTCCTCTTACTTAACCGCACACGCTCTTGACGTTCTAGCGCTTTTATGTTGGTCCGTTTTAGCTTTTGCGATACTTCCTTTAGAGTTTTTGTAAATACGAGGGTTGGAACATTAATAGTGGCAACTATTTATTTGCATCTCGTACAAAATAGATATGTGTTTCAAAGTTTTACTGACCTTCAAAGTAGTCACCAGAATTGTGTATAATCCGGTGCCAACGATGTGGAAGTCGTAGGATACTCTTGGCAGTGCTTGTTGTGTTGACAGCTCGACGAATTTGTAGCAGTTCTGAAACGAATCACGTGAAGTGTTTCCTTCAGTTTAGAAATGAAGTTGAATTCACGAGGACTTAAGTCAGGGGAGTGTAGTAGGTGGGTGGTATGGCACTTAGCAACCCCATCAGGCAAACAAATCAGTAACAGCTTGCTCTGTACGTGTTTGAGCAATGTCCTGCAAAATGATGGTCAGGTCCTGCAGAAAGTGTCAACACCTCTGAGCTAAGCTTTTCATAGGTTGCGTTCCAATAATGAACAGCATAGGGACAGAAGTGATGACACTTTCCGAAGGCCTGACCATCATTTTGCAGGACAATGTTCAAGTACGTACAGTGCAAGTTGTTACTGATTTGTTTGACTGATGGGGCTGCTAAGTGCCATACCACCTACTGCACTCCCCTGACTAAAGCCCTCGTGAGTTCAAATCGATTTCTAAACTGAAGGAAACACTTTACGGCTTTCTCTTCAGAACTGATACAAATTCGTCGGGCGATAGACCGCGCCGATCGAACTGTCAATACAACTGGCACTGCTAAGAGTATCCTACGTCTTCCACATCGCTGGCAACGGGCTATACACAATTCTGGTGACTACTTTGAAGGTCAGTAAACCTTTGAAACACATATCTATTTTGTACGAGCAGTAAATAAATAGTTGCTACTATTAAAGCACCAACCCCCGTATTTTAACGTGTTCACCTTCCTTTCCCAACTTTTGTTGAATCATACCAAACGAACAGGGCATTTTGTGTCCATACACAACCTTTTAATGTGATAATCCTGTTCCTGTATGAGTTTCTGAATTATAGGCACTAACTACAAAATCTAAATATACAACCTAGTCTAGGTGTTGAGAATTCACATAATGGCTTAGCATCTTTGATATAGTCCTATCAACTCTTTCCATATGAAAACTTGCTTATGGGCGGAATGGACTCATACATAATGTCTTAAGTGTCAATAAGCAACACAACTGCTTAATGAGATCAGGCAGAAAACCTTGGTCCCTAATAATCGTTTTCAGTACCCGAAATTTAAGTATCCAGTGAGCTACTGTGCTCTCTTTCTGATCCGGTATTGCTATCATTACTAAAAACCTCGAGAAGTGATAGATAATTGTTAATACATACTTGTTACCAAACTGACTACAGTGAAATGGCCGCAAAATATTGGCTCATATCATTTGAAATGGGTCGACTACAGAAGTCTTTGTATCTTTTGATGGCATAAATCAGAACATTGTGCACATCGAATACAGTTCTTAACATACTATTGAATATCGGCATGTCTTGTTTTACACCATAACCTTTCTACTACTTTTCTGTCCGTTGTTCTTTTACCCACATGACCCACTAACATATGATCATGTGCTTTCCATAATACGTTTGTCCGTAAGGCTGGTGGAACTAAAACCCATAGTCCACATTTGGTTGATCTACACCATATTCCATCTTGTATGGCAAATTGTGGCTGTTTTCAGAACACCTGACACTCTTCATCACTTGCTTGCACTTTCTTCAGGTCATTGATATCAAAGCCATATACTTGAAATCCCCCAATCTTCCTACCAAGTGCGTCAGCATTTGTGTGTTTAACACCTAGCTTGTGGAATACATGGTTTAAATTCACTTAGTGTCAAACCCCGTCTTGTCAGACGACTTGCAGGATCTTGTAGCCCTTTTAAAACTGCATGATCAGCAATCACTGTGAAAGTATGTTTGTACCGACAACATCTGTTATAAAAAATACTATATATTAACGTCGCCATTTATTTACAGTGGTAGAATATTTTCCTCGGCTTTATTAAGCTGACGATATGCATTTGTGACTGGATGTTCTTTCCCGTTATTTATTTGCCCCAAAACTATTCCTAAAGCTGTATATCTTGCATCACACAATAACATGAATGCTTTTGTGAAATATAGAAAAATCAAAACTGGATCCTAAGTTAACATATCTTTTTAAATTTTGAAATGCTGTCTGACACTCAGGCGTTCTGCTACACACAATAACGTTTCACAGTAATTTTCTTGGTGGTTGTGACACTTCATAAAACCCCTCCACTAATTTTCTATAGTACTTTGCTAATTCAAGGAAAGTTTGTAACTGTTTAAGTGTCTGAGGGACTGGAAAGTCATGAACTCCTGATTTAAGGCACAGATCTGACCTTACTCCTTCTTACCTAATTGAATACCCCAGACACTTTAATTCTCATTGTGCAAAGTGACACTTTTCGATACTGAGTGTAAATTGTGCCTTTTCCAACATGTCAAATACCGTCTCCAAATGCTGAACATTCTCTCCTATACATTTTGTGAATATAATTATGTTATCTAAATACACCATGTGCTTTAAACCTCTGAGAACTCCATCTAATAAACGCTGAAGCGCAGTTGGTGCGTTTTTCAATCCAAAACGCAGACTACGATATTGGTACTGACCAGAAGATGTGGTAAATGCTGTTTTAGGTCTATCCTCTACGTGTACCTCAATTTGATGATCCACCTCTGGAGTTGAAAAGAACTTGCCCTGACCAGAATTATCTAATGTATCATTAATATTAGGGATACATTTTTTTACTGTTTTTTCACTTATGAATCAATAGCCGCAACCAAACTGACATTTATTAGTTCCATCCAGTGACATTTTTAGTACAGTTAATACTTGCTCTGATCATGGATCATCATCATGTTCTATAATCCCATATGATAAATGCTGATCCACAAATTGCTCTATTACTGGTTGTAAGTGCCTAGTGAACTAATACTGTCTTCTAAATACTGGTGAATGATTGCCTGTTGGTATTCTATGCTGTGTGATCAGTGTAGCAGGTAACACTCATTGTCGAGTGAACAAGTCCTTACATCATATTAATACTGATTCCATTAACAATCCATCTTCACCCTTATAATGCTTCACTTTTTCTTGCAAAGCAGGTATGTCGACAGTTCACTCTGTTCTACCTTGTATCCTAGAACCCTTGATATCTTCCTCTACGATAACCTCTAAATTGGGCAATCAGTAATCCCTTTGGAAGACTAACTTATCTTCTCCAACATTATCCAAACTTATTGGCGCCATAAAATGACCCTTAACATCCCTTGAAGGCGTTATACACCTATGTACAAAACAATGTGGTTCATCCAACATGTCATTACTTGCTAGTGGTTCTGTCAAACACACTACATCCTGTGGAACATTAATATTTACTGGTACCCAGATTAGTTTTCCTGTACCTACTGGTACTCTGTCTTGCAAAACATCTTTTAATGCACTTATACTCAGTTTATTCGATGCCATTTTTGCAATGCATGCATCTTGTTATACAGAAACATTCGCAAAAGAAAATAATTAACCATCAAGCTCAACTGTCCATTGCCAAAGGTTGATTCCAGCATGATGCCTAACCAGAAAGTCTAATCCAATTATCTAAACGACAGATTGCGTCACAGTTGGCAACACTTCAATTTTCTAATGGAATCCTGTGTTTCTTATCTTAAACATGAGCCTTGTTGTCCCGACTGAATCAATTGCATTGCCACCTATTGCGCGCCACCTATACCTTGGTTCTTGTAGTCTGCTCTTATCCACAAGGTGCCAACTACAATTGATACGAGTGCCCCTGTATCTATCAAAGATTCATATTCTTTCCATTTTCAGCCAAGCCATCAATGAACAATCCATCTCTGCGTACACTTTCCGTGCACTTCTGTTAAACGGCAACAGTTCTCGATGGAAAGAAGTTTCGTTTAAATACTTCTTTGTCCCATTATAGTTACCCTGTTTCTTTGATCAACATTCCTTTAACTTACGATCAACCTGTCGACAGTTAAAACATGTCAAGTTTACTACAATGTGCTTTTAAATGACAATTTGTTCCACAGCAGTAACATTCTTTCTTTGACAAACATATTTTGATCATTCAGAAACTTGGCAGCACTATCTGTCTCTCACAGATAAGTGGCTACACACAGCACTGCTGCGTCTTTTGGGTTTTCCATTCTCACTCGGCGAGAAAATTCTGGAGGCATCCCCCCTAGGAGCACATCTAGCGCCCTGTCCTCAGCCTCTCTGAATAACTGCAACATCCGGTTTGTTAGTCGACTAATAAGAGCAGACTCCCATCTTGCGTATCTCACTGGAAAATGCTTCTACAGTCTTATTTCCTAAATATTTCGAGCTTGGTCTACATCTGCTCACTTGGCATTTGTCTCAAATTACTTAACTTTTCTCAAAAGAAACTAGAGTAGTATAGCAAAGCTGTTATAAGTGCAGTCTACGCTATTGCCAAATTTATTCAAGATGGTGGATCCTCACCCCACCTGTCCCCTGGTGTAGATGTGGCAAATTCGCGCATTTGAAGTCTAATTAATTAATTAATTAATTAAATTTATCAATTAATTACCTTTTCACTACTCCTGGAAAAATGGTGGTAAATTCAAATTTTCACAATAACTTCAAATGATGATTATATTACATTACAGAGGACAATAACTTCAAATGATGATTACATTACATTAAAGAGGACATATTAATAATAATAAATGTTAATATATTTATTATTTATAAAAATTTAATTTGCATATTGGTGGTGTGAAAGTGTTTAAGGTAGTCTCTTTGTTTCATTATCTTTGGAATACTGATGCAGTCCAACTACAATGTCACAACCCAAAATGGCTGACTCAGAATACTGGCACAGTCTAACTCCCTTCCTCCTATGGGCTGAAAATTCAAAAACTAGCAGGAGATTCAAATTTTTTCCTCTGGCTGTGAAGCATGAGAGTTGCAGTTGATCGAGCACTAGAGAGTAGCTCTAGCCAGTCTCGTCAATAACTACTGGAAGCAGAGAGGCTATTTTCCGTATTAGTGATGCACTAGGGAGTTGCTCCAGCCAGTCTAGCCAACAGCCCTATGTGGGAAGAAGGATGGGTAATAACAGTAGGACAGCAAACTAATACTGAAGTACAGGGAGAAGTCCCCTACCGGTCTACATGCGAACAGCTGCTGGGAGAAACATAAGGATTGGGTAATAATATTAGGACAGCGACCTACTGTCCCAGAGCCTCTACTTTCTTTCCCCTTTATTGTCATTTTATTCCCCTGTCCCATGGGGGCAAGGGTAACCTGGCAGCGGCACAATTTGCCGCTCTTCAGCCAAGAGATTACATGAAATACCACAAGAGAACATTGCATATATAAAATATGGGGACGAAAGATGAAATGTACACATGAGAAGGGGAAATCAATTGGAGTGAAAATATACAGAAAATGGGATCTGGATGAAGCGTGTTTACATAAAATCCACATACAGTTAAAATGGCACTCGATGAAGATGAAGCATGTTAACACTAGCAGCACACACAGCACAACTGAAAATGGCGGTCACAGTATGGGATGAGAACACTGAGCACACACTGCACTGATGTTACATTCTGACATTCCACTCCTTTTCACGTTCGTCAGACATAAGCAAAAACACCCTGTGACTGCATTAGCGTAACTAGAATAACTTATTGGGGTTAGGAGTGGACCCTTGTTCTATGACAAACCATAACGGTGTTTAGCTGTACTATTGTTTTATTCCTATTTCATTGTTAAAGAAGCACACGGGCTTACATAGATAGTGACATGACAATCTCAGGACGGTTGTCAAGGTAACACGTTATGTCCTGTTTAACAGAAATAACACTGAACACAACAATATTAAATTTAAATACAAGGTTCTCTACAAGATTTTCCTTACTTCTAGACAGTGAAGTTGGCTGATATCACGACAAATCATCTGAATCCAGTTCTAAGTTCGGTACTATTTAGGATGACACTGAAGCAAAAGATTATTCAAGGTTGCTCGAGTTCACTGTGAACACAAGCTGTTGATCCAACAATTTTATGCCTCTGCGAGCAGTATTTTCCTTTAGATGCGACGTTCTGTCGACTGCATGCCTTCTCTCGCCCTCTGAAAGTCCTATAAAAAGCTAATCAAAATCTTTACTGATTTTATCTGCTGAAACTGTTTCTCGTTAGGTGAGAAAACATGCATTCATCCTTAGTCTGGAAAATATGGCGATATACACGTGCATAGATGGAGCGGCATGTATGCTTCAACGCTCTCTCAGTTCCCACAAGAACAATTAACTACGTGGCTGTTTTGTTTCTCCGCTATCGGAGCTCAACGACTCTTCAACTAATTTCTAGCTGAATGTCAGCCAATGTGAACGCAGTGTTCACACAAAATTCCTCTTTTGGCATCATACAGAGCGTGATGCGCCCTGCTCTACACTTGACACTGGTTCAGAGAAGAGTCCCTGAAGTTTTCGGTATTGTGTCTTTTGTAGCAAACTGTCCCCCAACTGTGTCCTTTCGTGCTTCATGCCACAACTGTTTCAGACCAATGGGAGCGTTCCTTTCATCTTGTGAAAACTACCCTTGCCAATCGCACAAAGGGCCTACCTTTACATTGAGTCGAAATATCGTCACCTTTACTCCCTCCTAGTTTATTTCAGCCAATCGGACAATTGTGCCCATTCCTCATGCCTGAAAGTTACACGTGTACATCACGGGTGTAGCACAGGCATTTCACGTGATCAACTGCATCACTGGTTTGTTTGTATCCATCTGGAAATTCCCCAATGCAATTTTCTAAAGAATTTTTCCATCACAAGCAGCGCTGGGCTGCTACCTGCTCCCCTCGATGTATCGCTCGGCGCATTCGTTGTCTCTCTCACCACAGGTCACCAACTCCTATTAGAAGCCTTCCATTGTACGCGGGCCATGACGGCGCAACCCGCATCTGCCCCCAAAGTAAAACGTTTCTTCCAGCAGCTTTTTCACCTTTTGCTCATTGACATGCAAGATTTAAGTTCGGTGTGTTAATACCGTCGAATCGAGTGTCATCCCTTTGCATTACTTCCTGTACATTTTGATAGGCAAATCTGCTCACTACTGCCGATGTATGTCAGGTAACATATCCATCTACTTGTTATGACGTATAAAATCTCATGTAAGATGCGAAATTGACATTCATTCAAGCTGCCACCTTACAAAATATATGTCGAGCACCAAAACACAACAAAGTAACTGCAGTAAAATTTGAAGGGCCTGCCAATGGAGGGGAGGTCGGAGAGGAGGGAGCAAGGAAACCGAGATGGGGTGTTGAAGGAAGGGAGGGGGGGGCAGGAAGAGAGGAGTGATAGCTTCTATAGATCCATGCTCCCTTTATACAGAAGTTATGTAGCAATAGCACTGGGGAATGAAACTCACTTAGAACTATTTATGAGCCACAGTTCGCATCCTACGCTACATATATGTGGAAAATACATTGTACGATATTTTTCACAAGTGTTATCTTACTTGAACTTGGGATCTGAAGACGAGAAAACAGCCTAGTCACCTTTAGTCTAGTCCAGTCCCATTGTATTATGTACCTGAAGAGCCAACCGGCCAGAGCCTTTCTTCCTACCTGCCAGTCATGATAGGCTAAGACTTGGCTTCTCGTCATCCGAGCCCACGTGACGACGCCTGCCCCTGACCGAGAACCGGCATTGCTAAATCCTAGCACACTGCGTGACAAGCAGGTGCTGATTGTAAAGTTCTAACTGCAGTTCCACCTCTGAAATAGAATCCCCAGTTTAAAAAAGATCCACTTTACCTTGTCTCAGTCATGGATGTTGTTGTACACTAGTAATGTAGATTCCTGCCTTTTATGGGCATTATTTTCGAAAACAGAAGAAATAGGAGGATACAGGCGTTTTCCCGTCGCTAAAGTATCGTTACTTGTCGATTCTTAGTGTGAAAATCCTCTACAAAAGGATGGAATAGGTTACATTTCCTCTAAGTATTCTCTCATCTGATAAAAAAAATCTGGTCTTATCAGCTTAATATATGTTACATCCTGCATCATATAGGTACAAAACGAGGGTTGCCTTGCCTTAAACTAATTTTCAATGTCATCCAGCTACCCACCTCCCATATACGTATATCACTGTGAAGATGGCGTCTTTTTTGTGTTTTTGATAGGGCAAAGAGAATCTGAAAATGCATATTCTTGTACAAAATCGTTATTGCTGTCTACATATACATTTACACACAGAAAACAACTCTCTCTTTATTTTTGGATGGTGTGGCTTCAATAACATTCACCTTAATTTGTATCTTATAATTGAAATCTATATTAGACTCTTCTAATTCTCTCTCCAGCTGGCAGTTTGAAAGGTACAAAGAAGGTATGTTCTTGAATTGAAGTACATATCTACGTTTTTTTCCCTGTAAACTATCTCTCTTACGGCTTTAACAATTGGCTCTGTTCCTTCCAGCAATTCTTCAAGACAAGAGTATTTGGTAACTTCAGTATTGCCTCTTATTTTTTGCATAATACTCTTGTCATAACACTCCGCATCTTCCTGGGTGTATGCTACCAGCTCCTCTGTCGCATATTCTTGTGGAAATTCTGTAGAGAACGTTATGTTTACAACTTTTGCAGACGAATGGTGATCAAATGTTGTTGCGTCTTTGGTTTTAAGATCTGCAAAAGGTTGTTCTGTTGCTAGATGCACAATATCCAGTCCAGCACACTTAGATACAATGTAACCATGCTTTTTAAGCAGATCTAGCTGACCATGGAGATGTGTAAACAGTTTCTTTAATGTACTAAACATGCTCCAATCCATCCTTTTCGACCAGGCTCCAACATGTGGCCACTTTCCAGTATTATTAACAGTAAATACAGGTATTTTATATTCCCCAGTGGTGGCCAGTTTTCACCACACACTTTCTTTAAAGCAACATGTAAGCCTTGCCTGCACATTTGCAGTACCTTCTGCTTTTTCCAGTTGAATGTTACATTCTTCCTTAATGGCGGATGTATTCGCCATGTACTCCAGTTTTCGTCTTCCGGCTTCGATCTCTTCTATTTTCAGTTTTTTTCTCGCACACACAACACAGCAACGGCACTTAGGGAAGTGATTTCTTTAATGGGGAACAGCTTAAGTATGTGTGAGACATTTACTATTTTCCTTTGGACTCGTGGAATAACATTATCTGTGGGTACTAGTCCTAAGTTTGCAATATCTATATCCGACGGTATTGTGGAGAACAGTGTCCTAGATGGTGAAAAATATGTTTCTCTCGCTTTAATGTAGCGCTTCTGCATAACAAATGGTTCAAATGGCTCTGAGCACTATGGGACTTAACATCTATGGTCATCAGTCCCCTAGAACTTAGAACTACTTAAACCTAACTAACCTAAGGACATCACACAACACCCAGTCATCACGAGGCAGAGAAAATCCCTGACCCCGCCGGGAATCGAACCCGGGAACCCGGGCGCGGGAAGCGAGAACGCTACCGCACGACCACGAGCTGCGGACTTCTGCATAACAATTACATCGTTTTTGATGCAGTCAGTTTTAAGAATCTCCACGTAGTTTATGTATAGGTAATTAAAACTGTCCGCAGACAGAGCATAACGTATAAGCTTTTCTCGGTCTTCAGAGCCTGGCACCCTTACTTGTACACCGGTCTTGTTACCCAAGTAGACAAACTTCAGAATGTTGCTAAACACTACACAGCAGCTATTCTCTAAGTTATTAGTTAGCTGACACTAGGTGGATGTGATTGGCACAGAGTACAGCGCAGCACACTGTAAATATTGTTTGTTAGAGTCTAATACATTTAACCAGTCTTGCAGGGGGACGATCCATTCTGCAATTGTATTTTGCAGCCACCAACCTGATAATACCATGTTCCTTAGCCAAAGAGGACGTAAAAAGTTTCTCGTAGTCGCATGCCTGGACACTTTAAAATATCCATAAGGTGGTTACGATAACTTTGTTCACTTCAGGGCTTAGGATTTGACATATAAATTTGTTATATTTCTTTACTCTACAATTGAAGGTCGTCCACGTTATCTATTGCAACTGTCTTATCGTTGTCCACAAACTCACTGATGTTTATCTGGCGATCTCCTTCCACACAAAAGTTGTGGTTTGATATTAGGTAGTCGCACATTTCCATTTTGTTAAAAATCCCCGCGAAATCCTGCGTTATGCAAAGATCCAGAATGTAATAGGCGTCTACACATATCTGTTGCAATTTCCAGGCAGTTCTTCCAGCAGAACATCCATTAATGTCAGGTAATTCCACTTTATGGATGGATTTTTATATTTCTTCGAAATCGTTTCCAGTGATTCGTTGGCCATTTTATCCACTATTCCTCTTACTGTCACACTAACGCTCCCATGCAGGAGAAATGGTAGCTTTGCCTTCACACCATGTCTTGCAGTGACGAACTTGGAGAATTTACTACGAACATTACAGATCGCCCCTTCTCTAATTGATATTCACAGTCCTCTTGATCACATATTTTGAATTCCATACCGCTATCGCAAAACGGTTCTGTAATAGGAGTAAGCACACTGAAATTCTTGTTGCTAAGGAGCGTACCATTTTCGGTTAATTTATGTTGCCAGTGTCAAACAAGAATTTCCAGGTTCTCCAGGAATAACCAGAAACCAAAATATTCATCAGTTGGTCTCGTCCTTCTCCCAACTGCTGAGGGATGTTATGCACTTCGGAGAAACCCATGCCGACACTTTCAACTTCTACTCTAAAGATACAAGATCACGACACTTCCATTCAAGCGATCTTTCGGCCATACATTCTAAATTTGGTTGTACTTGCAGTCCAGTTGTAAACTTCTAGCCCAATAGCACCATTCTGTGTACAAGGTATCCGTGGGAGGGAGGGAGACTGCCCCTTGTAAGGGTCATCCTTTTGTATGGGATAGAACCAAGGCATTAGACAGAATGTATAGTACAGCGCTGTGCCTGGTCGCGTTTTTGGACAGGATAGTAAAGCGCAATATCCGCACAGTGGAGTATGGGGCAGTCTTTCACAACATGTACACATCCAGCTGAAAATATAAAATGCATTCAAATTTTAGGAATCACAATCAGAAAATACGTCACAATCAATTCCATCGGAGCTAGTTTACCTCCAGTAGACAAACTGCGGAACGATCTTAGGTATGCATATTACGTAATTTTAATAGGTATCTCGACAAACGATGTCTCCAATACACATCAGGAAGGCATAATTTATTCTATATTCCAACCGACCAAACCCTTCAGAGCAGATGCGTAGTTGTTCTTGTCATTCTCAGATTTACTCTCACTAGAAATTTACATACTAATTTTCTTACGACGAACAGACAGACATCTAGACGTGGAGCATGGAATACCACGTGTACAGCACATTGTTTTATAAACCAGTATAGTGTCTGACTGTCTTTTTTGAAGTAGAGTATCGAGATATCCTACCATTACCGAATAATGCAGTAAAACTACAGTCTTCCACACCACGTACACATCCAGCTAAAAATGTAACACTGGCGTAATCTAATTTTTGGAGGTGTCACGATTAATACTATTTGATATATAGCATTACTCACCTCCCAGCAGAAAAGTTCCAACATGATATTAGTGATACATATACGAAACACTTTAATCGGCAATGGTCTAGGTGTACTCGACAAATAATGATAAACTAAACGGATACAGTTGTACAACCGATTGTCCGACCTGATCGTCAGGAATACGTGTGACTCTTTCCACGCCATCCGTATCTATTTTAAACCCCCGGAATGTTCTGTTTTAGGCCTCACATCAAGCTGTCCTCCTATTTACCACTTCTCTCACACTGTGTCATCTCTTGTATGCATACATTAAACACAAGATGACGATTATTCGTACTGATGACAGAAAATAACATTCGGGTAAACATGGAATCAATTTCAATCTCTTAGGTTGCAACCCTTTCAACCACTTAATACACTCCTGCTCGGCACAACCACCAATACCGTCTCTCCCCTTGCGTTATCAAAATTACTCTCACTAGATTTCTCCCCCAATATTCTTAACACAGCAGTAAAAACGTCTGGGAAAGGCTACGCTTTTGAGTATTTTAGAAACGGTAAATAACAACCATGCCTCCCAGTCTCGATTCAATAACGTGCACCAGACCATCAGCTGTTAGATGTCTGACGAACGGACGATCACTCTGTCTTGTTTGCCCTGATAGAGGGGAAAAATAGGTTTCTACAGCATACTAATTTACTTACGAGGAATATCCAGCAGTGCTTGGAAAAAAGAAATATTTATAAGCAACAATTTTTCAAATATTTTTACAACAGGTGGACTAAGACAGAAGGAGTTCGCAGGATGGCAGATAGAGCTGTCGTCGATCCTGGACGTTTCAGCAGCGACGGACATGACCTACCACATACCGCAGCGATGAGATAAGGACCGGCGTGTGGGGTGCGATTTTCGGGATTCCCGATGATTCGGTTACAACAGCAACCTTAACCAGATCTACTGTTGTGGTCTATACTGTTTGTGGGTACCAGACCTAATTTGACTGTATCTTTATCTGACGATATTGTGGAGAACAACGTCCGGCATTGGGAGAAATATGTTTCTGATGCTTTGATATGGCATTTCTGAGTAATACTTACGTCGTCTTTGTTGTGGTCAGTGTTAAGACTTTCCATGAAGTAGATGATTAAAACTGTAAACAGACATAACATAATTAATAATCTTTCATCGGTCTTGAGTCTCAGGACGGTTTATGGTAATTTTATAGTATTCTTACTACCTCCAATGGACAAAATGCTGCTCTTCTGCAAGATATCCGTTAGCTGACACCACATAGATGTAATTGGCACAGGGTACAGTGGAGTGCATTCTAAATACTGTCTGTTAGAGTCTTGCACAGAGTCACAGACACGAACCATTCTATAGCTGTATATTGTAGGCCCAGCCTGGTCTTTAGCCAAGCAGTATGTAAAAATGCTGCCCAGAGTGACATGTATGGACACATTATAAAATCTGTGATGTGCTTACCGATAACTTGGTTCGCACTTGGGCTTGTGATTTGACGTACAAATTTGTTCTATATATTTACTGTACAATAGGAGGTCATTCACTTTAAACAGTCTGTTCAAACTGTCTTATCGGTGTCCACGTCACATAACTGTTTCCTAGCCAAGTCATGCTCTGATGTTACATAATCGGTATATGTTGCGTCACCACTACCGCAATACTTACTCGTTACAGCTCAGATTAGCCCATTTGTAGAATGGCCGTGTTTTTTCTAAGTACGGTACATCTGTGACTCCATATCTATCACTTCCTCTGTATAAGTAACAACTAAAGCCATATACTTCTTTCCAATGGGTCTATGATGAAACTGCTTTCTGTACCTTTAGCACAGATATCAATCAGTTAGGAGGCATATTTTGCAGTGATTCTAATTGATTAGTTATATTCATAGCTTTGTATTGAAGCAAGAGTTCTACGCTAGACACTTCGATGTAGTGCTTATGTCTTGTCTCGACTACACTGTAACGAGAGAAACTCCCCATCGCAGTCCACTCAGATTTAGTAGTAAGAGGGCCCAGTGGACAACCCCTTCAAAAACTGAACTCAGATCAAGCATGAAAAGAGGAAGAAGGTCCACTGGACCGTGACAAAAAGCAAATTAGAAACAGTAAACGGTCCAAGAACAAGAAGTGCAATACAGAGCAGGCGGGAAGACAAATGGTGTCGTGGTTAAGAGGATACGGTGGCTGTCTACCAAGCGGGCGACCATTGTTCAAACCTCTCTCGAGCTCTTTTTTTCCGCTGTTCGCTTTATTCAAATTTGGATCTGTGTCGTGACGTAACGTCCGTTTGCAACAGCGAGGTGTCAGGTAGGGACCTATAATTACAGTTGACTCTGAACAACTACTCTATTAGTAGCCGAAAGGAAGTGACTTTCGAATGGGAACCGCAAACGATTGATGACAAGGTGACAAGTCAACCGAAACCTCCACAGGAAAACACCTCTCTCCTGTCCGTTGTCAGTTTTCGTGACCGGTGCCACTACTTCTCAATCAAGTAGCTCGTCAACTGGCCTCAGAAGGGCTGCGTGCACCCCGCTTGCCAACATCTCTCGGCAGACCCAGACGGTATACATGGCATTAGTGGCAGTACGTATGTCATATGATAGGAATATCTTATCGAAGCACCTAACTTGTACGCCTGTTACGTGATTGAGATATGCCTCCTTGTCCGATATAAGTGTATAATAGTTTGTCACATAAGCTGCAACAAATGAACGCAACAGTTTGTCATTCACACAGTTTCTCTGTACTCTGTCAAAACAGATGTTTTTTTTACGTTTTCGGAGTTGCGTTCTGTTTTGGAAATACTGAGTCCTGAATTCCTTCATTTTAACGTAGTTCAGACACGTTTATTTGTTGTTTTCATTTCTGTGAGACATCTATGCGGTATGTCGCCAGCTCTCACTATTCATCACATTTCTCTTGCAACGGTAACGTATTCTTATCACATTACTGATATTCTATGAACAATGTATAGTATGACAACTGCCAAGACCACGCCGGCCGGAGTGGCAGTGCGGTTCTAGGCGCTACAGTCTGGAACCGAGCGACCGCTACGGTCGCAGGTTCGAATCCTGCCTCGGGCAAGGATGTGTGTGCTGTCCTTAGGTTAGTTAGGTTTAATTAGTTCTAAGTTCTAGGCGACTGATGACCTCAGAAGTTAAGTCGCATAGTGCTCAGAGCCATTTGAACCATTTTTTTGCCAAGACCACAGAAAGAGAACAAACATGTCAATGACCGGACAGACAGTTTATAATGCTGTGAATATATATATATATATATGGGACGAGGGAGTTTTCAACACGGATCGCTCGCTTGGCAGGCCAACACCATAACCACTCTCCCTCCATGCCGCTCCTGTTGCAGGCTTTTTTTTTTTTTTTTTTTTTTTTTTTTTTTTTTTTTTTTTTTTTACCTTCTTCCTGTGTTGATGCTTGGTCTGTGTTCAGTTTTTGACGGGTATCCACTGAGCCATCTGACTACTCAATCTGAGGGGGATGCGATCGGGAGTTTCCCTTGTAAGTACTGCCTAAATGCAGTATGTGGCCGCGCGGGATTAGCCAAGCGATCTAAAGCGCTGTAGGCATGGACTGCGCGGCTGATCCCGGCGGATGATCGAGTCCTCCCTCGGGCATGCGTGTGTGTGTGTCTGTCCTTAGGATAATTTAGGTTAAGTAGTGTGTAAGCTTAGGGACTGATGACCTTAGCAGTTAAGTCCCATAAGATTTCACACACATTTGAACATTTTTTTGCAGTATGTGACTATGTAGTATCGAGATTTCCTATCGAATTTTTTCACGTTTCCCACATTTTTCAGTATTTATCAATTTGTGCCATTTTCCATATGTAAACGCACACGTATAAATATGCTCTTATTGTTTACACGACCAGATGTGGCTTCTTATTTCTTTCGTGTCATCCAGTTATTGTACAGAGCCACAACCCAGCCAGGATGTATACTTATCCCTCCAAATGGCAACACTGGCCATAAAACACATGGATTGCTGTTGGAGGTAATGTGTTGTTATTCTACTCTGAACACGAAGTTACACTATTTCACGGGTATGCTTCCCACTCCCCCCGGCCATCTACGCCAGCGGCGTCGTTGGAGGCTGTGGCAGAGGCGGTGTTACTACTACCTACTTCTTGCAGATGCGCTGAAATAAACTACTTATAATTTTCATACCCGAGCGTGTAGTACACTTCATGCTAATTTGACAAGCGTTGCATGTCGCCTACGTAGTGTCCCACGTTCAGTAGCCAACAGCGTAATTCATCTGCTATTATATAGAGTATTTCACACCTGTATCGCTAGTGTGTTCGATAGACGATCTCGCTTGCTGCTGCTGCATTTTGCTCTACGACTGCGGCGTCGACACTTACTATGTATAATACAGTCCGCTCTCATTACTAGGACCACCTACTTAGGAACTTTAATAACTTTCTTGTGCAGTACAAACTGTACTGAAAGCCATTTCATTGTAAAAATTGCTACACGTATCTAAAGTCACACGGACAGTTTATCCATATGCAGTTGTAGGTCATGGACATATGTGTATGTGTGGAGGTCCAAACGCCGTATTCGCCTACCGAAGTGTTTAAAATACGAAGGTGGGGTCACCATCCAGAGAACTGGATAAACACACAACAAGATTGCGAGATATCCCGATTTAGGCAGAATTGTGCAATTTTCGTGCTGAAAACCGAACTCTCATTTAAGCCTGGTAGGGATACATAAAATTCCGATTACATCAAAATGGATAAAATGTCACATAATATAGCCTGTTCATCACGGGAATGTTTAAATTAATTCAGAAACTTAACTGAAATTAAAAATTCAGCGTTTAGCCCAAAGTTGGCAAACCTACACTCATCAGCCATAATGTTGATCTCACTCGCAGCCATTAGCTCGTTATAGGTCGATCAAAACAAGCTTTTATTGTTAGTGTGGATTTTATAGTTCGTAAATACTTTTACAAAGTTATGTGTCGACAGACAGCGAAAGTCATAAAGTGTAAGTGACGAAGAAAAAACTAAAGTTGCAGTTGGAGACCAAGTTAAAGAATGAATAGTGTAAGATTTACTCATGGCTCAGCAAAGATTATAACATGCTCACTGTCACTATGTGCTCCGCCTATCTTAGTGTGTCTTGGTGAGTTGAAATTTACATTAAAATGCTCACTTGAGTAGTTCGTCTTCACCTTTAATTCAGCTTCTAATTTACATCTCTGGCGCTTAGTCGTTTTTCGACAAGGAGGAGGGGCGTTCTGCTTAGAGATTTTACTAAGCTAGCTCAAAATCGAGCAGTAATATCAGTAAGATAAAATGCATGGACCTTGCAGCAGTGGAATGATTTGCATGCCTCAATGACACAAATGACCGTGCCGTTGATGAAACCACATCTGAGGTGTATTTGTGGAGAAGTTAGATAATCATTTAGTTCCTGACGAAGGTTAGCAGCCTTTTCATTATCTGCAGGGTCAACGGTCTAGATGACTGACTGATATGGATGGCCTTGTAACATTAGCCGTCATGGTCTTGCTGTATTGGTACCACAAACGACTGAAACCAAAATACAGGAGAAACTTCTGTGGTGGTGTTCGTTCTCTGTCTGTCTTGGCTTTGATGATGCGTTCACTATACTGTTCGTAGTAATTTACCAACCTTGAGGGTTGTAGTTCTGCTCTATGGCTTAGTGACGATGGAGTCCTCCTGGGTCAAATATTGCGTGAAGTAGTCTCCAACTCGGATCTCTGGGCGAGGATTACTCAGGAAGATGTTGTCTTCATGAGATACAAAGAATTTAAAAAGAGAAAAGGCTGGGTTGAAGTTACATATAGTAGGATTTACGGAAGTTCGTTGGGAGGAAGTGTGCGACTTCTGGGCAGGTGAGTATGGGGTTATAAATACAAAGTCAAATAGGGGTAACGCAGGAATAAGTCAAATAATTAATAAGAAAATATGAATGTGGGTGAATTACTACGAACAGCATAGTGAATGCATCATTATAGCCGAGGTAGACACAAAGCCAACTCCGGCCCAGAAGTATAAGTTTATATGCCCTCTAACTCCATAGATGACAAAGAGACTGAAATAACAGATGATGATATAAAATAAATTCTTCAGATTGTTAAGGAAGGTCGAAATTTAACGACCATGCCTGTAATTTAGTATTAGGGAAAATAAGAGAAAAAATAATAGTAGGTAAACATTTAATAGTCCAGTTACATACGTTTCCTCATTCTCCATTAAAATACGAGGGCTGTTCAGAAAGTAAGCTCCGATTGATCGCGAAATGGGAACCACAGTGAAAATTAGAAATGTTTTATTTTTAACAGTTAGCTACACCATCCAGCTACTTCTCTACGTAGTTGCCGTTCTGACTAAGACATTTGTCGTAGCGTTGTACCAACTTTCCAATACCCTCATCATAAAAGACAGCCGCCAGTGCTTTCCGCCAATTCTCTACGCTGGCCTACAGCTCGTTTTCTGTGCCAAAATGTTGTATTCATAGCCAGCGGTTCATGTGAGCAGAAATGAAACGCAGGGGGAGTCAATTACAGGCTGTATTGTGGGTAGTCAAACATTTCCAATTGAAAACGATGCAGGAGCATCTTCATTGCCCCTTCAGAATGCGGCTGAGAATATTGCCTTGTAGAAGAAACTGCACGACAGTTATGTAATGTTGGCTGTATAGCTTCAGGCGAAATTTCTCACCAGGTCCTCGTACTTGGCGGGAGACACTATTCTCTAGACAACTTTACGCGATCACTGTGAGCTCAGAAATGAGAGGAGTGACATGATGCTATCTAGGGTCATACTAGAGACACTGCCCAACACATCTGTGCAAAGCTTTATCGGATTATCATAGTCGTTTCCATTTCGCGATCAATCGGAGCTTACTTTCTGAACAGCCCTCGTATGAATTTCAAATATGAGCTGGGAAAATATTAATTTCAAATTGTTACAGATTGATGGGCGACAAGTGGGGAAAATATTCTTTTATTAATAATTCCGGAAATAATTTGTTTCATTAATCGACAAAGAACATCTAAACCTCCACGCAACTTCGAGTTCTGGAGAATGCACTACCCAGAAGACTCATGTTCAAGCGGCTGATGTGGGGAACAATGGCCCAAAAGGTCAGAAATCCATAACCCACAAGTGGATTGCAGAAACAAGAAAATAAAGAAATTATTTAGTCAGTCATAACTTTGTGTCTGTTCTAGACTGACCACTATATATTTGCACCAGAGATATTAAAATTATCTTTCACTTGCTGTCAAACACTGCTAGCAAGTTACAATCATGAGGCGCAGCAACTGTATTATTATTTGCAAAATATTTTGAGATTTTGTTTCAGTCATCAATCATTTATTTTACTGAGTGAATATGTATGACAGTGCGGTTAATTATTTTCAGTCAGCTACAGAGAGTGCACCTTTTTCTTAGAGCTGCTTATCGCTGGGACTATTAGTAGATCTTTGTTTTATGACTTGGTACTTTTTGGTGGTTGGCGGTGCCCGGAGTGGCGGAGCATTATTGAAAGTAGTCAGGTGCGAATTATAGGACCCCAGTTAAGATTCTTATACTCGCTGGAGACAAAACATAATATTTTGAACTTTTATTGAACTTAGTACTCAGGATTCAGTCTTCGATTTCTTGAGAAAGAGAGTCACCATACTGGCGACTGCCAGAACTGAACTTAAATGAGAATCTTCTGGTTTAGAAAAAGTGGTTTTTAGTTGGAGAAGTCTGGGATTGGGAGCTGGTGTTGCAAGTAAGAGCTGAACGAGAGATGGTTGATCGCTGCTCACCTATCACTGTATCTGCTAAGGCACTTGGTGATTCTGATGAATTACACGACGCCCGATGCCCAGATCCACTAAACATACTTTGAGTTTGGCGTGAGTGACACAGTCGTTAAGTGTTTGGAGTGGCTGTGAACTATTTGCTTCCCGACACTTAGACATGGAGACAGGAGTGTTTTTGTGTTGTCATGAGGTCTTACCACAGGGTAGTGGGATATTAACCAACCAGGAAGGGGCGCTATATTGCCTCTCTCACTCATTGGGGTAAGTCAGATATGAGATCATCCAACAACTCGACGGTTCACAACCTGTAGCCCAGCTTCTGCATCTGCATCACGTGGGTGCTCGATGGCAGCATTCATGTTTCTGTCTGTGGCTGATTCATACAGTGGGTTGTGCCACAAACTCCTCTTCTCCCCAATCCTATTCAATACCTCCTCATTAGTTATGTGATCTACCCATCCAATCTTCAGCATTCTTCTGTAGCAACACAGTTCAAAAGCTTCTATTCTCTTCTTGTCCAAACTATTTATCGTCCATGTTTCACTTCCATTCATGGCTACACTCCATACAAATACTTTTAGAAACGACTTCCTGACACTTAAATCTATACTCGATGTTAACAAATTTCTCTTCTTCAGAAACGCTTTCCTTGCCATTGCCAGTCTACATTTTATATCCTCTCTACTTCGACAATCATCAGTTATTTTGCTCCCCAAATAGCAAAACTCTTTAACTACTTTAAGTGTCTCATTTCCTAATCTAATTCCCTCAGCATCACCCGACTTAATTCGACTACATTCCATTATCCTCGTTTTGCTTTTGTTGATGGTCATCTTATATCCTCCTTTCAAGACACTGTCCATTCCGTTCAACTGCTTTTCCAAGTCCTTTGTTGTGTCTGACAGAATTACAATGTCATCGGCGAACCTTAAAGTTTTTATTCCTTCTCCATGGATTTTAATACCTACTCCGAATATTTCTTTTGTTTCCTTTACTGCTTGCTCAATATACAGATTAAACAACATCGGGGAGAGGCTACAACCCTGTCTCACTCCCTTCCCAATCACTGCTTCCCTTTCATGTCCCTCGACTCTTGTAACTGCCATCTGCTTTCTGTACAAATTGTAAATATCCTTTCCCTCCCTGTATTTTACCCTTGCCATCTGCAGAATATGAAAGAGAGTATTCCAGTCAACATTGTCAAAAGCTCTCTCTAAGTCTACAAATGCTAGAAACGTAGGTTTGCCTTTTCTTAATCTAGCTTCTAAAATAAGTCGTAGGGTCAGTATTGCCTCACGTGTTCCCACATTTCTACGGAATCCAAAATGATCTTCCCCAAGGTCGGCTTCTACCAGTTTTTCCATCCGTCTGTAAAGAATTCCCGTTAGTATTTTGCAGCCGTGACTTATTAAACTGATAGTTCGGTAATTTTCACATCTGTCAACATCTGCTTTCTTTGGGATTGGAATTATTATATTCTTCTTGAAGTTTGAGGGTATTTCGCCTGTCTCATACATTATGCTCACCAGATGGTAGAGTTTTGTCAGGACTGGCTCTACCAAGGCTGTCAGTAGTTCTAATGGAATGTTGTCTACTCCGGGGGCCTTGTTTCGACTTAGGTCTTTCAGTGCTCTATCAGACCCTTCACGCAGTATCATACCTCCCATTTCATCTTCATCTACCTCCTCTTCCATTTCCATAACATTGCCCTCAAGCACATCTCCCTTGTATAGACCCTCTATATACTCCTTCCACCTTTCTGCTTTCCCTTCTTTGCTTAGAACTGGGTTTTCATCTGAGCTCTTGATATTCATACAAGTCGTTCTCTTTTCTCCAAAGGTCTCTTTAATTTTCCTGTAGGCAGCATCTATCTTACCCCTAGTGAGATAAGCCTCTACATCCTTACATTTGTCCTCTAGCCGTCCCTGCTTAGCCATTTTGCACTTCCTGTCGATCTTATTTTTGAGACGTTTGTATTCCTTTTTGCCTGCTTCATTTACTGCATTTTTATATTTTCTCCTTTCGTCAATTAATTTCAATATTTCTTCTGTCACCCAAGGATTTCTACTAGCCCTCGTCTTTTTACCTACTTGATCCTCTGCTGCCTTCACTACTTCATCCCTCAAAGCTATCCATTCTTCTTCTACTGTATTTCTTTCCCCCATTCTTGTCAATTGTTCCCTTATGATGTCCCTGAAACTCTGTACAACCTCTGGTTTAGTCAGTTTATCCAGGTCCCATCTCCTTAAATTCCCACCTTTTTGCAGTTTCTTCAGTTTTAATCTACAGTTCATAACAAACAGATTGTGGTCAGAGTCCACATCTGCCCCTGGAAATGTCTTACAATTTAAAACCTGGTTCCTAAATCTCTGTCTTACCATTATATAATCTATCTGAAACCTGTCAGGATCTCCAGGCTTCTTCCATGTATACAACCTTCTTTTATGATTCTTGAACCAAGTGTTAGCAATGATTAAGTTGTGCTCTTTGCAAAATTCTACCAGGTGGCTTCCTCTTTCATTTCTTACCCCCAATCCATATTCACCTACTACGTTTCCTTCTCTCCCTTTTCCTACTGTCGATTTCTAGTCACCCATGACTATTAAATTTTCGTCTCCCTTCACTATCTGAATAATTTCTTTTATTTCATCATACATTTCTTCAATTTCTTCGTCATCTGCAGAGCTAGTTGGCATATAGACTTGTACTACTGTCGTAGGCGTATGCTTTGTGTCTCTATCTTGGCCACAACAATGCATTCGCTATGCTGTTTGTAGTAACTTACCCGCATTCCTATTGTTTTATTCATTATTAACCTACTCCTGCCTTACCCCTATTTGATTTTGTATTTATAACCCTGTAATCATCTGACCAAAAGTCTTGTTCCTCCTGCCACCGAACTTCCACTAATTCCCACTATATCCAACTTTAACCTATCCATGTCCAACTTTAACCTATCCATTTCCCTTTTTAAATTTTCTAACCTACCTGCCCGATTAAGGGATCTGACATTCCACGCTCCGATCCGTAGAACGCCAGTTTTCTTTCTCCTGATAGCGACGTCCTCCTGAGTAGTCCCCGCCCGGAAATCCGAATGGGGGACTATTTTACCTCCGAATATTTTACCCAAGAGGACGCCACCATCATTCATCCATACAGTAAAGCTGTATGCCCTCGGTAAAAATTATGGCCGTAGTTTCCCCTTGCTTTCAGCCGTTCGCAGTACCAGCACAGCAAGGCTGTTTTGGTTAATGTTACAAGGCCAGATCAGTCAATCATCAAGACTGTTGCCCCTGCAACTACGAAAAGGCTGCTGCCCCTCTTCAGGAACTATACGTTTGTCTGGCCTCTCAACAGATACCCCTCCATTGTGGTTGCACCTACGGTACGGCTATCTGTATCGCTGAGACACGCAAGCCTCCCCACCAACGGCAAGGTCTATGGTTCATGGGAGGGAGGATTATTCATACAGTTGAAAAATGGCCGGACGCAAATTAACGATGACCCTCGTTCACGACGCCCTTCGATGTATACCGACGACGCTCATGTCAGGACCATCAACGAAACTGTGCGTGCCAATCGAAGACTGACTGTCCTAGAGATTTCGAAAGAATGTGACGTTTCAGTTGGGTCATGTCATGAAATCGTGACACAGCATCTTGGAATGCATCGTGTTACCGCCAAGTTCATCCTACAGCTAATGAGTCAAGACCAGAAAGACCTTCACCTCGCAATCTGTGAAGAGCTTTTGGATCGCGCAAATGAGAACGAGATGTTCCTTAAGGGTATCATAACTGGTGGTGAAACATGGGTCTACTGTTATGATGTTGAGACCAGGTTTCAGTCTTCACACTGGGTCGGGAAAGATTCTCCAAGGCCAAGAAAATCTCGTCAGGTCAGGTCAAATGTCAAAGCCATGCTGATAGTTTTCTTCGACTTTGAAGATTTGCCACAGGGGCAGACTGTTAACCGGGACGCGTTGAAACGAGATCACTGTGCTACCTCATCCTCCGTACTCTCCATACCTGACTCATGCGGACTTTTTTTTATTTCCGAAGTTGCAAACCCCGTGAAAGGACGAATATTTGCAACGATAGACGAGATGAAAGAAAATTCGCAGACGGCGCTTCGCGCGATCCAGAAAAAGGCGTACCAAGACTGCTTCCGGAAGTGAAAACCCCATTGGGAGTGATGTATCAACTGTGGAGGAGACCATTCACAATAAGTAAAAGGTAAGTGTGAAAAAAAATTGTGGATAAAGTTCCAGAATTGTTTGAACAGACAACGAATACATACATATTAGCCTATTCCCCACAGCTTTGCTCGTGTACATATACTGTACTCATCTTCTCCTCCCCCCTCCTCTCCTTGTCTAGTTTATTTTACTCATCTCTTCCTCCTCCCTCTCCTTGTCCAGCTTTTCCCACGCTCTGACTATATCTTTCACATCTGTCTCCCCCTTCCTCTACCTATATCCTCCTCCCCCTCTCTCTCTGCACCTCTTTCCTTTTCCACCTGCCCACTCTCTCTGTCCATCTCACCCTCCCCCTGTTTCTCTGTCCACCCCCTCTCCTCCCCTCCCTCTGCACATCTCCTCCTCCCATTTCCTCTGTCAATCTCATCCTCCCCTTTTTCATTATCCATTTTCTCTCCAAACCTCACGGCTCATCTGTGCCCATACACAAGTGTAGGCCCTACAAGGCACGCTGGTATTACCTTCACAACACACTATCTCCCCTTTCTCTCTCTGTCCATATCCTCCTCACCTCTCTCTTGTCATCTCTTCCTCCCCTCTCTCTGTTCATTTTCTCCGGCCCAAATCTGTTTATCCCCTCCTGCCCCCTCTGTCACTACCAACACCATCCTATTCCCTCTCGCTGTCTATCTGCTCCTCCTTCCATTTCAGCCTTCCCCCAGTCATGCCCATCTTCACATATAGTTACTGCAAAACAGGTCAATAAAGCACGTCGATATCATTCCTATACAACATGCATGAAGCATGGCATGATGAAAGATTTGATCGATTAGAAAGGGGATGGGAACCCATAATTTTTAGCTATACTATTGGCTACATCAATGTGGGGAGGACGGGTTGGATTTTTCATCTCTTTTAAGTCATCGCATGTCATATACCGTGAGGAGAGTCTAATCTTTGTTTTGGCTGCAGATCTCTCAAAGCGGATGGGTTACCGTTTTCCCGACATATTTACATCACACAATTGCCCAATAGGCATAAACAGGGTATCAGTTTACATACTGACCTTGAATGTACTACACCCAAGTGCCCTACAGATGGGGTGGTGGAACGGGGCTGTGAGACATGACACATATCAGGTTACATTCTGATCTTGAAAGCACCTCAAACAATTGCCTAGAATCTGTGGGCAGAGCCGGCCGGAGTGGCCGAGCGGTTCTAGGCGCTACAGTCTGGAACCGCGCGACCGCTACGGTCGCAGGTTCGAATCCTGCCTCGGGCATGGATGTGTGTGATGTCCTTAGGTTTAAGTAGTTCTAAGTTCTAGGGGACTGATGACCTCAGAAGTTAAGTCCCATAGTGCTCAGAGCCATTTGAACCATTTTCTGTGAGCAGAGGCTTGGAGAGGGGAGGGATTCCCCAGAAGTGTGGGCATGACCTTGAGATAAGATCGTTAATTGCACTCGTACCATCAATTACCCTCTACTGCCATGAGTATATAACTGAATCTCAGCAAATGCTCGTCGGTCATTAAGATATACTTAGGATACGACTGTTAACTGAGCTACTCCTGCAGATCAGAAGTTAAGAATGAGCCAAATTGCCTCCAAAGGAGATTTATCAAACACTTGAAATGAACTGCATCATTCCACATTACAAAACTTCTAGGACGAAAAAGAACAATTATTGAAGAGTCTTAGGAAATAAGCAGCCACATTCCGCACTTTAATATATCTTATGTTACATGACATACCTATTACGAAGTTTTAGGCCCCTGCTTGTGCTACGTCCATCTACGTAAAATTAATGAAGCTGTTTGGCAGTGAGACCCAAAAAGATCTTTTGAAGTTTCTGTAACCTTACATTATGTTAGCATGGGCGTTAACTAATTAATATCTCGTGATTTCATGTTTACTGCCTAAAGAGTTGGTAATGTAGCTGACTATGAAGTTTAATTGACTCAGACTAACAAATTTTGAACTAAGTATTTCCACTCACATCGTCCAAAGAAAATGAAGAGTCCACGGTGCTGAATAAAACAGATAAATGCCAGGCAAAACGTCGATGCTGCTGTGCAGGCGCGGAGCCCTGTTACTGCTCGCTCTCAGCAGGTGGCCGGAGCGGCGCCGGCCAGGCGGCTGGAGTGGTCTTGCGGATGGCATTCCACCGCTCGCCACTCAAAACACTCGCGCTGTGTAGCTCGCCAACGCGGAAACACCTCCACTATAACTTATCACGATTCCTTAACTGGTGTGCCTCGTTTATAAATAAGCTTCTTGCTTGCGCAAATAGTTGTCCCATTTTCATAAAACTGGTGGGGTTCAGACAACTTCTACAATAGGGCACGAGACAAGAAAACAGCCTACACCACCAGCTGCAGAAATGCACCTCTCTTGTAGAGTTTCATGTAAGCCGTATTTTGATTCCATTTTTCTCGTGATTTTCAGACAGCGAACTGTTATTAAGCTCCTTGTAGGAAATCGCGCAAGTCTACTGACTACATTTTGACAGTAAATGTCCTAAAATTGCGAGAATCGTGTTGATTTTAAGGTGCATGGTGAAGAGTACCAGGCAGCATGATAGTCCTATTTACGACTGGTGCAGAAAAAGTATAATTCCTGTTAACTCAATACATGCAAATATTTTCCAAATTTAATTGATCCCCCCAATATATACACTTTCACCGGGGAATATTTTCTTAGGCTTACCTCATACGATGCATTCTTCAAATTCTAAGAGCAGAGACTCACGTGATTTCATCTCCCCTGTACCGCCATCCGTTTAGTTTCGTTGAACACATTAACATTCTAAAAGAAGCCGTACAAATCTCTCATAAATCATGCAGCGCTTCTTATAACCCTGTGAAAATCTTCAGTTAGTGGGACTAAATTCGTAAATAGCCTATACACAGAATTCACAGGTTTTGTCATTTCTCATTGTCACTTCCCCTTTTTGCCACTTCATTCAAAGATAACTAGCCGGAGAAACATGTCTGAATGATGGAATGCATTTGTCGCACACAAGCAGTAAAGCGACTTTTCGCTTGGGGTAAAGCATGCAGCTACAGTTTCTCGTAAGTAGAGTCGCTTGGTTCTCACAATAGATGACCGTGGATTTCTTTACAGGTTTTTCGCACTATTACTGACCTATAACCTGTATCATTCTTTGAGTAGCTGTACAAAACTGTCAACATTGTATCCTAAATCATCATATAACGCTAAAGTGATTTCTGTGACTAATAAAAAGATTGATATCGCCGACGACAGAATTACATGAGCACACAACGTCGATGTCTTCAGCGCCCGTACTAAAGCCCAGTGAGACGAATGTAGCAAAAACGAGAAAGAATGTTAAAATTGAAGAATAATAAAGATGAATTATTTCCAAAAACTTCTCTTGCGACACACACAGAAATAAACGCACATACTATAAAAGGACTATACAGATAGACTCATAAGGATGGCTGATATTATCAAAATGGGGACATTACATCCTAGCATCATGTTAAAATGAAAACACTCTTCAACAGTCCTAGTAACTCTACAGATGAATTGCGAAAAGAGTAAAAATGCGCAGGATGGTTTCTAAAAGAAACTTAGTAATCGGTTTCGTCTCACTTACCAGTGCTGCGGCGGTACACACCAGATATAAACTAACAGCAAACAATCATTTCATTCTGGCAATGCATGTCTACCTCTGCAGAAATTCTGACATTCCTCTATATCCGGCAGCATTCTAAAACAAAAGAAATTGAAACAAAGACAATGATACATAATTTTAAAGCATTTTTTAAAATTGCTGTTCTCTTTAAAAATTAATCGTTAAGTAATCAGAAGCGAATTATACGTAGACCTACAAGAAATTACTTCACAATATTTTTACAAACTCTGGGCTCACACCATAACAAGAAAAAAGTTCATATAAACATATACCCATGAACTCTTGGTTTATTAATGAAACTTAATGAAATTTTATGTTCAACGTATCATTTACAAAATGTTAGCTTGAAAGTGTTATCTCATAAAGTCATAGCAATGTTCAAAACGTCTTTCTCTTACTTCCAAGTTTGCATGCACTCGTTCAGTTATGGACTGTCGCACCCGAATCGTTTCGCCAGCATTATCACACGTCGATGACGAATTTCTACATACAGGTTGCATTTACCCGTTATTGAAGATGACCCCAGAGCCAAAAATCCGTAAAATTGAGGTCGGGGGAACGTGCAGGCCATGATATTGGTCCTCAAAAAAATGGCTCTGAGCCCTATGCAACTTAACTTCTGAGGTCATCAGTCGCCTAGAACTTAGAACTAATTAAACCTAACTAACCTAAGGACAGCACACACATCCATGCCCGAGGCAGGATTCGAACCTGCGACTGTAGCAGTCGCTCGGCTCCAGACTGTAGTGCCTAGAATCGCACGGCAACTCCGATAATGGTCCTCTTCTACCTATCTATGTGTCACAGATACCAGCCAGTGCACCTCGAACAATGAGACTAAAATGTGTTGGAGCTCCATCATCATAAATTACAGGTTTTTTCTTATTTTCAGAGGAAAACCGTCTAATAAGTGTTATAGAGTGTTGTCAAAGTCCCTGTGGACAGAATATGTACATGCTACGATAAAATGGATAACATGCGTCAAAATCTTCTATGAAAGAGTGCAACACATTGCCATCTAGGATGGAATGGATGCAATGAGTCCATGTCTTCTTCGAATGACTACATAGAAGTTGTTGGGTTTTATATGGAAAACAGATGAGCCGAAATTTTGATTAATAACTTATAAACGTAGGACTTTCATACATACGTTTCTACGAGCTTCCTTTCTTGTTTTGGCGTAGGAAACCCTTCCTCAGAGTTTGTCAATGCATTCTTAAATCATCCTGCACAGTCATTCCGTCTCACACTTACGAAGTGAACATTAGGTGATGATGCCGCCCTACGTGAGATTCTAATGGAGATGCTTCATCAAGTGTCAAGTGTGTGTGTATATATGTCCTATAGAAGAGGGCGCTGAGTGCTTGCACAGTGCAGTGTTGTGTTTGTATTGTTGTAGAAGGAAAGGGAGCGGCTGAAACATCGTGTCGGTATACTGCACACTCCCGAAGCGGGCAGCCGGATAGGTCACCAGCAACAGTGTCACACGTTCACGCTCAGTGAAATACTATGAGGAGACTTGGAATTTAACACAGAATGTTGGCACAGAATTTGGTGAACAGGACTTGATATCACCGTCTCTCTTACTCTTGCCGGCCGAATACCGGCGCTGAAAATCGCTTACAGGGCTAGAATTCAAACTGGCTCTCTCCTAGAGTATTAGTCTTTGCAGACTCCCACCAACGAAAAGTTAACGGAGCTGAGTAAGATAATCGAGCTGGAAATCCTCTTTTTCACCTAACAGTTCAAGAACAGCTGTTATCGCAGTTTTCTTGCCACTAAGGCGTTATGCCCAGCACACCTAGCGTGTTGATATCGGTATCATCTGACTTAATTGGAACATACAGTGAGTCCAAAAAGTATTCGTCTGGTCATAATTAAAAAAAAAAAAAAACTAAGTATGTCACGTGAAAGGAAGGCAACATAAAATATGAACATCCAGTCATATGCAACGAACTTTGGTAAGTCATTTTTATTGATGGACAAGGAAATAAATACACCCATAGCAATAACAAATTTGACAAAATGGAGAATTTATTCAAGGGAGACTTCAAAAAGTATTCGTCTACTCATATTTTCTTAGTTTACAATCCGAAAATGTGATTTCAATTACAAAAATTAATATATAGTGGGGTTTCCCTTTGCAGCTATTACTGCTTGTAGTCGTCTGGGTATCGACTTCCCCAAGTTTGCCGTCAGAGAGGCTGGAATTTGTCCCATTCGTCTTGAAGTGCTTCTTTTAGGTCTGTCTTGTTAGAAATGTGCCTTCTAATGATGCTATCTTCCAGGACTTTCCAAAGGTGTTCAATAGGATTAATTTCTGGGCTCTGAGGAGGGGTGTTAAGTTGTTTTGGGGTACTTTACAGGAGCCACAGCCTTGTATTCAGGGCCGTATGCTTTGGGTCGTTATCTTGTTGAAAAATGTAATTTCCTTGCAGACATAATTTTACGGCTCTACGATTCAGATTGTCCTTTAAAATGTTGATATACATATGGTGATCCATTGTACCTTCTATGAAAGGTAATTTTCGAACACCTGCTGCACTCATACAGCCCCCACCATCATGGAGCCACTACTGTGTTTAACCGTTGGCACAAGATTGCGTGGCAACATCTTCGCATTCTTCTTACCCCACACCATTCGCCTGCCATCCGACCCGAATACGTTATATTTACTCTCATCAGAAAATATTACTCTATTCCAGAAGTCTTCCTTTTTTAAATCTATATTCCACCGC
Source organism: Schistocerca cancellata (assembly GCF_023864275.1). Lineage (NCBI taxonomy): Eukaryota > Metazoa > Arthropoda > Insecta > Orthoptera > Acrididae > Schistocerca > Schistocerca cancellata. The sequence continues at coordinate 768,938,975 of NC_064627.1, forward strand.
AAAATGAAGACGTTTCTTGCGATTCTGTTCACTGATCCAAAATTTCTTGCGCGCTACCCGGCTGCGATAACCATACGTTTTGGCTCTGAGCACTATGGGACTTAACATCTGAAGTCATCAGTCCCCTAGAACTTAGAACTACTTAAACCTAACTATCCTAAGGACATCACACACATCCATGCCCGAGGCAGGATTCGAAGCTGCGACCGTAGCGGACGCGCGGTTCCAGACTGTAGCGCCTAGAACAGCTTGGGCACTCCGGTCGGCTGAAGGTATTTCTGATTGTGTTGGTACATACCTTCTCTCCCTTAGACTCTTACTCCCCAGCAAACTTAGGAGTGCTGGTTTTAGGTTTCTTCTCCATTTCCCTCATGATAAATCTCACGTCTGCATCAGTCAAAGTGTGAGGGCGTCCGGTACGTGGTTGGTTTCTTAATAATTTTGTTGCGCAAAATTGATCTATTATCAACTGAACCGTCCATCTAGGTCTACCGACTACTTTAGCAATCTCATAAGAAGATTTGCACTCATTATGTAAGCGCAGAATAAGTTTCCTTTCGATCAGAGTCGTCCTACTACCATTACGACCCATGGCGCTAATTGCACTGTATCGCCGCCGTTCAGAACCATAACAAGCGATAGAGTGGGGCCGCGCACGTTTGACTCTAGTGTGTGCCGTGGGTCAGCGTTATAGTTTAATCACTGCGCGCAGAATTTCGGCATGTTCAGATGGTGGACGGATGCTTATGATATAGTTCTTGTATTACATTTTCTATTTTGTTAACCTTGCTGTCGATGTGGATTTATTTATTTCCTTGCTTTTCAACAAAAATGACTTACCATGATACTTCTCACATGACTCACTCTTTAGATTTTATATACATTTCTTTTCATGTTACACAGACTTTGTTTTCTAAAAGATATGCACCTAGACGAATACTTCTTGGACTCACTGTATATCTTCAAACTGCACTGGCAAGTCATGAACACGAAGCCTATCGAGGCGGATTTGTTGTCCTGAATTGGCTCCATGCACTTGTCACCTAAACTCTCTGCAAAAATCCGAGCTTTCGATAATATTCACCACTGCTTCTCCAGAAAAGTAACTGACAAAGAAGTAACGGAATATTGCTACGTAAATAATAAATGTAAATGTCGTGTGACTAGGGCCTCCCGTCGGATAGACCGTTCGCGGGGGCAAGTCTTTCGATTCGATGCCACTTCGACGACTTGCGCGTCGATAGGGATGAAATGATAATGATTAGTACAACACAACACCCAGTCCTTGGGCGGAGAAAATCTCCGACCCAGCCGGGAATCGAACCCGGGCCTTAGGATTGACATTTGTTGCGCTGACCACCCAGCTACCGGCGGCGGTCACTAAGTAAATGATGTAATATTGTTACTGCTCACTAAGTCGTGTCCACTGCGACAAGCGATTATAACGACGAAATGTCATCCATGGCGTCTTTGTTTCCGCCACAATTTATAATTCAGAACATACTGCTATGCAGTGTCTCAGTATCAACTGTCCGCTTCCAGGCACTGCTGAGTGCGTATCCCGTATTTCTATCAAAACTGTTGCCGGGCGTTGTGGCCGAGCGGTTCTAGGCGCTTCAGTCCAGAACCGCGCTGCTGCTACGGTCGCAGGTTCGAATCATGCCTCGGAATGGATGTGTGTGATGTCCTTAGGTTAGTTAGGTTTAAGTAGTTCTAAGTTCTAGGGGACTGATGACCTCAGATGTTTAGTCCCATAGTACTTAGAACCATTATCAAAACTGTTGACGCACATTCAACTTTCCACCGTCTCTTTGCATAATGAGCCCCTACAGTTTGAAGCGTGGTCTAAAATCCTTGTCATCTCAAACAAAGTCTTGTGCTTTTTCGTAAGGCTGAAAGGCTGTGTTCCGTAATCGCAGATGGTTCTACACTACTGGCCATTAAAATTGCTACACCAAGAAGAAATGCAGATGATAAACGGGTATTCATTGGACAAATATATTATACTAGAACTGATATGTGATTACATTTTCACGCAATTTGGGTGCATAGAACCTGAGAAATCAGTACCCAGAACAACCACCTCTGGCCGTAATAACGTCCTTGATACGCCTGCGCATTGAGTCAAACAGAGCTTGGATGGCGTGTACAGGTAGATAGTGACTGGCGTATTGTGACGAGCCAGTTGCTCGGTCACCATTGACCAGACGTTTTCAATTGGTGAGAGATCTGGAGAATGTGCTGGCCAGGGCAGCAGTTGAACATTTTCTGTATCCAGAAAGGCCCGTACAGGACCTGCAACATGCAGTCGTGCATTATCCTGCTGAAATGTAGGGTTTCGCAAGGATCGAATGAAGGGTAGAGCCACGGGTCGTAACACATCTGAAATGTAACGTCCACTGTTGCAAGTGCCGTCATTGCGGACAAGAGGTGACCGAGACACGTAACCAATGGCACCCCATACCATCACGCCGGGTGATACGCCAGTATGGCGATGACGAATCCAATGTGCGTTCACCGTGATGTCGCCAAACACGGATGCGACCATCATGATGCTGTAAACAGAACCTGGATTCATCCGAAAAAATGACGTTTCGCCATTCGTGCACCCAGGTTTGTCCTTGAGTACACCATCACAAGCGCTCCTGTCTGTGATGCAGCGTCAAGGGTAACCGCAGCTATGGTCTCCGAGCTGATAGTTCATGCTGCTGCAAACGTCGTCGAACTGTTCGTGCAGATGGTTGTCGTCTTGCAAACGTCCCCATCTGTTGACTCAGGGATCGAGACGTGGCTGCACGATCCGTTACAGCCATGCGGATAAGATGCCTGTCATCTGGACTGCTAGTGATACGAGGCCGTTGGGATCCAGCACGGCGTTCCGTATTACCCTCCTGAACCCACCGATTCCATATTCTGCTAACAGTCATTGGATCTCGACCAACGCGAGCAGCAATGTCGCGATACGATAAACCGCAATCGCGATAGGCTACAATCCGACCTTTATCAAAGTCGGAAACGTGATGGTACGCATTTCTCCTCTTTACGCGAGGCATCACAACAACGTTTCACCAGGGAACGCCAGTCAACTTCTGTTTATGTATGAGAAATCGGTTGGAAACTTTGCTCATGTCAGCACATTGTAGGTGCCGCCACCGGCGCCAACCTTGTGTGAACTATCTGAAAAGCTAATCATTTTCACAGCATCTTCTTCCTGTAGGTTAAAGTTCGCATCTGTAGCACGTCATCTTCGTGGTGTAGCAATTTTAATGGCCAGTAGTGTATATTACAGTGTTATACTGTATGTGCCACTTAAGAGCAGCACAACGCTGGGAATAAGTTTTCATAGACTGTCCCACGCAGCTATAACCACATGCGTATGAAATATTGTACATATGCAGAAACTGTTGCCATGAATGTCCTTCACAGGGCGCAACACCAATTTGATTTTTTTGGGCGCCCGAAAGACGACTTTAAGATGTCTATTTAAGTTTAGTATTTTACCCATTCTCAGCAACTGTAGTCGTATGTAATGACATAATAAGCAACTAGTTACGTGAAAGAAATTTAATTCCTTTACCGGTTTCCGGCATTTAGTGCCCTTCTTAAGGAGGTCATACCTATAGCATTATTTGCGAGTGTCAGCAATAAAGTGTATACAGCAGAATGCCATGGTCATATTGTTCACAGTGTCTGCACCAAACTAACTTTGCGTAGACTCCGTGAACTACATGACCATGGCGTTCTGCTGTATGCACTTTATTGCTGACACAAGCAAATCTGAATGTGACTGGTGAGATACTTCGTAGTAATGTGAAACTGTTTTCTTTGTTTGTTAAGGATAAGCTTTTTACCTCACCAACTAACTACATGCCTCTCTCTTTCTCTTGGGTAATTCATATTTTCGTGATGTACTTCCGACAGTTCTGTGTTGTCTTTCAGTGCTGCTCTTGTGTTTACATGTGCTGCCGGTATCCTGTTGTTTCATCTAGTAAAAGTAAAATAGACTTTAAATTCGTGAAGAAAGCGTTTGATTGCAATATTATTCGCTACTTTCTGGAAAAATGATGTAAAATGCCTGGCAAATAGAGAAGTTAAATTTGAAAGCAAGTTAAAAGTGTTTCTTGTGGGCAATTCCTGCTCTCAAATAGACTTTTTATTTAAAAAACGTGTAATTTACGCACTGTCTCAGGGAAGAATACAACTTGTACGTAAACGAGACTGCAGTTGTAAGAGTTGAAAGATAGGAGAGGGAAGGGTAAGTGAGAAGGCAGTGAGACAAGTATGAAGCCCATTCCCCGCGTCACTCAGTTTTCACACAGAGCAGGCAGTTGATAAAACAAAGGAGAAATTTGAGAAAGGAATTAAAGCCCAGGAAAAAGAAAAAAATTAAGGTTTGTGATGACGTCCTGCTGTCATAGACAGCAAAGGACCGAACTATGAGTGGTACGAAGGTAAAGTCTCTTGAGAAGAGCATATAAAATTAAAATTGATAAAAGAAAAGCAAGATGAATAGTGCATAATCACATTGAATTAGGCGATGCTGTGGTATCAGATTAGGATATGAGAAAAATGACGATGACTGAAGTAAGGAGGATATTAAGTGCCGGCGGTCAATAACAAGGCATGCTTTTCTGCAAAGAGAAATGTATTAACATCGAATACACATCTGCAAGAAAGAAATTATAGCATAGTCATTTACATTTTTCGCTTTATTTCTGCTGCTACTGAAGATGAATCGCACTCAAATATTGTTTCACTATCTGGCTTTGTTTCGCATTAACCTAACGAAAATCAGATCTGAAACTCGAGAATTCATTACGATATAAATGATTTCCATATAGAGTTGTCGGGAAAAGAGGGTTGGAAATTAACATCCGTCGATGTGAACGAACAAAAAAATGCTGAAGTGAACATGAATTAATCGACTCACTCAACGATGCAAATCGTATAGCTTTGCAAGTAAACGTTTATCTGCGACACACAGTTGCCGCGTTCACACTTGCTCTGTTGTTTTAATATGATATTCGCTATGCAAAAAAAGTTATCACAGAGAATCATCCTCTGATACACATAAAATTTCCTTTTTGTTGTGGAGGTTCCTGTGAGTTGTGTCAGAAATAGTCTGAAGCTCTGCGACACTTCGACGAAGCACGAAGTCGCCATGTTCATGTGATGAGGCAAGAGAGTATCAAATATTTCTGTTTCACCACGACAGTCAGACTCTGCTAGCGTTTTCCACCAATAGTCGACATCATCGCTTGAAAGAGACGAAGTTCTCCCAAATATCACAGAGTTTTAGCGACATCACTTAACGCATGCCGAAGAGCATTATCAATATTTACTGTGTCTGGAATGCCTTAGAAAGCATTCATCTAGTAATGCAAAAGTGTGCCATGCATCATAAAACAAAAAGATAAGTTTCATACAATACACCGAAAATTACAAACATCTTCACAACTGTATTATTTCACTAGATACCATGCAATGGGGATCACGACCTGTAATTTGATAAATAAGCTGTCTGGAGAGACGATTCAGCTTCCGTCGTGCACAAATGAGATTTCTAAGGCTACATAAGAGATTTCCAATCTTTAGTAGCAGTGAGTTAGGTTGTACACCATGTAATTAAGGATGGTATAACTACTGTCAGCATCATCCAAGTCTGAATCGGTTTCCAATCAATTTGGATCCAAGAAGCTTGTCATTGTTTGTGCCAGCGGGCTACACGTTTTAGTTTAAGCACAGAGCTTGCCACCCGTTAATACATCGACGAAACAGTGTTGTAGTGAGAGTCGCACCTTTCTTATTTTCCGAGCGAGCACTGGGGAATCACTCCAACGAACACTGCGCAGCCTTGACGTCAGTTCTGGGAAACAGCTAAAAAACTAATTGGGTGGGTATTCCACCTACCAAGAAACAAAGTTTGAAAGCGGAACTGAAATTTACTGTCTCATTTAAGGACGATCACAAACATCAAAGCGTAACAGCAACGGAAAATACACGAATTTACGAAGAAATACCAGAGTAGACTAAAAGAACACACAGTAGGAATTCTGCCAAACAACAGCAATCATGAACACTGCACATCCGATGAATAACTTAAATGTGGTCAGCAGAGCATAATACATACTATATTTTTCCTCGATACCGAATGGAAAATCCGTATTTGGTTCACGAGGTTAGCCGTCAGCGGTGAGCTTACTCTGCACATCAGTTTTTACTGTACCGTCGACGCAGGAGGAGGAATGATTCTGTGAAAATTGGATGTTACGCTAGAATAGCTCAGGCTCCGGGGCCATTGAGTATTTCGGCAGCCGGGACAGCTGCCAACAATGGCCGCTGTTATATACACACGCTGCAGTGCCAGAGCTACGTCCGTTTGAGAAGCACATATACTTGAAAAAATGCATGCACAAGGTGACGCATTCGCATTGTGTGTGTTTAGACGAGACTCTTGTGGTTGTGGATTCCACACTGCATTAAATTTAGTTCTCCCGCTCTCCAGTGAAACAGCAATACTGTGCGTCTCAAATGGGTTCAATATCTATGCGCCAAGAGGTGTGTGTTCCCGTGAAATATTCAGCGAGTCTCGATCGAAGCATTTGTGACGTAAAGTTTCTCCCTCATCGAAGACATCCGAACTGCACTCGGAAGGTCTCCCGGAAGAGAGAACACACAAATATTTGGTTGATTTCTGTAATGCATCTGCCTGTTTTCTTAAAAGTAAATAAAGGTCTTGTGAAATAATCGCTCCTTGTAAGCCTAGAACCTAAAGCAAGATATGCGTCGGATCAGGAAAACTACTATTATTATGTAGATAATTGCTTTTAACTCTGTTATGTGGAGACTAGTTATGAAACGATTCCAGGAAGTCACATGCATGCTAATTGAGAAACTGATATAGTACGCTGCAAAGAGGCGTTCAGATTCTGAAGTTCAATTTCCTCCGTGCACATCATGTTGACTTTTTTAACTAATAAGAAGAACGAGGCACTAGCTACGAGTTCAAAACCCTCGCGGTACATAAATAACTCCTGGACTTCATAGGAAGTACCTCCCGACCCTTCCAAGAAAGGCGATAAACTGATAAGTCAGCAAATGCTGTCAAGTTGCCAATACGAGAGTCCGCAACCAAAACAAGAAAAGCATCGGTGGAAGGGGTGGCTACACGAGAACGCGTTGTCGAGTTTTCGTCGTGAGCGCCGGCTTAGGACAATCGGGTGGGCGCGCGGGGCCCGGGAGGGGAGCCCCGCCTCCGGTGACGGTAGGCCGCGGGCTGCCAGGGTTTTTCCCCACTCCCAATATAATTGGGTGCGGGCGGCGCGCCGCGGCAGTGATGGCTCGCGCATTGTTGTGGTGGTGCGGCTGCGGCCTGCTGCTCGCGTCTGCGTGCTCCGCTTCGCCGGCGCCGGCGCCCTCGCCGGCTCCACTTGTGGCGTCATCCTCAGTGGGCGCGCCGGCAATCGCCCAACTTCAGCAGGTGGGACCCGCTCGCGCCGATATCCGCTGGTGACTTCAGCTTTCAGAATAATCAGCCTCATCCTTACTAAACCGACCAGCAGACTCCTAACTGTCCTTTAACTCCAGGAAAATGTGGTATTTTGAGTTCGAGCGTTTTTAAAAATGGGAGCTTCAGGTTCCGAACATCTGACCATTATCCTAAGCCGTAGAATCAAAACTTAACGATCCCATTCCATAAGCAAATAAGAATTACTCACGGCTCTTTAAGCAGATATTTTCATCCACAACACACGAACCACATGTGGCTTAAACATTATCCTTAAAAAACAAAGAAAACAGTTTCACATTACTAAGAAGTATCTCACCAGTCTTACTGAAACAAGCTCAATAAGAAGTTAAAAATTAATTATTTGTAAATACCATTCACTGAATACGACACCAGAATCTAGTACGATATTAAATTCTAGCTGATTATACAATCTTAACAAATATCTTTATTGTATACTCAATTCGCATGAAAGGACGCTTCATAATCTTATGTGATTAATTAACAATGAATTTACGATTTAACCATGTCAGCTGCAGTGGCTATAAGATTCTGGGGAAAATATTAAGCGCAGTGCTTCTCAATATCCTATGTGCCAGATATTAGCAGACATTGACTAGTACAAAAGAGTAATTGCACATGACGTGGATGTGATAATATGTTCAACTGACTTCAGCATCCAGTGTCTTGAAATGTAATTCCGTTTGGCTATAAATTTCTAGAGGATAAACGACTAAACTACTTCTGTCTTCCACTTCATCCAAACAGATTAACGTAAGTAACAGGCACATTAAGTGGTTTCATATATATAGACAGATGACTGACAGGTGTATCAAAACCTTCGAAATTAACGTCAACCGTGTTATAACGAAAACTACCGTGACATTTTTGGATTATACTCTTTTTTTGCACTTGGAACAATTAGGACCGACTTACTTCATTGCTTTGGCCCTTCTAGGGGTATAGCGCATCCAGGAAAAGTCGCTGTCCATCTCTGTCTTGACCATTCCCTTAGTTCCGACCAGGTCTTGCCAACTCTCCTTGCATCCCCTTCCACCACCCACGATTTGGAAAAATGCACCAATTGTACTTTTACGTGGCATGGAATGCCATACACAGCACAACTTCTCAGATAGTAGAGCTGCAACATTCTCCGTCAAATTATTAAGTTCAAGGTTTTATTTCTACAATTTGTATGAGGCTTATCCACAAATACATGCCAAGAATAATTGACGAGAGCATTTTTCAAGCCTTTTGTAACACACCTGGCCAAGGGCGCTAATATCATAGTTTATGGGGGGGGGGGGGCTAGACCCGGTGATATGGATAATTTTAATATCTTGCAAGACGAATGACGACTTGTAAGTAGCCATAAGAATTTACAGTTCCGACCCTAAGAACCTGTGTAATTATCTTCTTTAAAGAAAATTGCCTGACTGTACCATATTTTTTCCTATCCCTGAGAACAAGGGAATGGGGCGCCCCCCTCCCCACCTCCCCTTGTCTCCGAAAATGGGCGCCCTTGCGCTACACTGAGCAGTGTTGAGTTTTCGTCAGAAGAGCGCTGCAACAAAGGCGTCGAAACGTTGGAGCCTAGGGATTCTCACTGAAACCTAGACCATGTAGGCGAAAAACTTAATATTCCAATACATATCAATACATTTATTGTGCTTCCCTTGCAGCTAGTTGTTCCTTTTGTCTCGAGATTACAAATTTGTGTTCAGGTGACGTAGGGCAGAGAAATGCAGCAAAGCCATCGTCTGCATTGCTATTAAGTGGAGCACCAATGTCACATAATTGGTCGGATTACGAGTTATGAAACATCTTAAACTTTTGTTGCCCTGTCGTCCTGAGTTGCATGCGATATTATGTTGATTGTGGCGTTAGGTCAGTCTATGTGCGACAGAATTTAACCACTGTTATCATGCCATTCGCGTTTGGCCTTTATGTTCTGAAATTCATCATCAATGGCCAGTCTATAGCTGCTGCTTGACACGAGTGCTCGCTTTCCTAGATTTAAGGCTTCTGTTCTGCTTACAGTTTTTCGAACTGCCGCTAGTCTAATGATGATTCGAAATATTTTAAGCAGAACAGCTGCTGCAAACTCTCCGCCGATAATTCGTTTCAAAAAATACAGGCGAAACGCGTCATGTCGTGATCAAAGTGGTTTAGTCAGTTGCACATAAACGAACCTGACGTGACAATTTTCGGCGTGATACCAGTTGTGTGTTTAGAGCACAAATACTCTCCAACGTTCTTTATTCTGTAATATAATGATGTTCTTCACGCTCTGAAAGAGTTTTCTATCATCGAGAACGAATCACCTACCTGCGCAATTATTTCCGTAGAGGCAGATAAAATTAGTTTTATATCGGTTCAGATTCAAAATTTCTCGAGCCAGGGTAACTGCAATTGATTAGCATGACTTGGGAGGTGAAATTGCAAGTCGTTGTATATACTGATACTTTTGCCACTGTGAAGATGTAAACCGTTAAGGACGAAGATGTCGATTTAGGAGCAACGAATTGTCTATTAAAGCTTTGAGCAACGTTCGTGAACCACGCCTGGATAGCTCAGATGCTCAGATCATTGCTGTCAAAGCAAGGATCAACGTTCAAGTCAGTTCGGACACACTATCGTAATCTATCAGTAGGTACGTAATTAGTCACTCATCTGGAAATTTTAATTAAAATAAATTGACCTATCGCCTTTTGTAAATAAGATGCTCACGATAGAAAACTGGACAAATAGATATGACGACTTCTAAAAAGTTCTCGACTCCACTGATTAATGTATGCATTCGAGATTTCAGCCCAGTTAACTTTCGACTTTTTTAAATTCAGTACAACAGAATAACAACTAGATCACATAAGTAAGACTATAACAATCGTTTCTCAAGGAGAAACGCCAAGGATAGCGGACAGCAAAGCTGCATTTGAAAACAAACTAATACACAGCAGTATTTAAACACGAAATACGCCGATTGACGGACAATCTGACACGTCCCCTAACGTTATTCTATATGAAACACAGTGAACCATGGAGACATTATTAAGACAACACCTAAAATTTATGGGCCAGATAATAACTTCAGGCACGTATCATTAGTAACAACATTACTAGTGTTTCCTGCAACAGTTTAACACATCTTTGCCCCCAAGGTCAGAAGACATGCTACAGAAGCTCATCTGAGCATTGACCGTTAAGGAAATCGTTACAAAAACTACCTGAAACGGCCGTAATAATTTTAAGAGAGCATCAGAAACATCATCTATCAGGGAGATATACCTCCATGTGAGGCTGACACCTTCTGATTTAGGGACACTACACTGCTTTCCTTGGTCTAATGACTGTTATTATCTAAATTTAAGCTGTTCTCAGATATTTATAATTGTAAGTACTTCACAGTGCAACAACCAATCACAGCCTAGTAGCAACTTTTTGAAAACTGTTTCCCTCTACCTTAACGAAAATGAAGAACAGCAGCTGAGACAGCAAACATGCACTATTATGGGGCTGGTAAGTTGCGCCAGTAGGATGAAAAAAGTGAATGGAAAAGACACGACTTTTATTTTGTTATTTAATAACACATACATACTGCCAAACTCAGTAACTGCATCATTCATGAAATTAAAACGAACAGCTCCCACTCCTCACAGCATCATTTTCTTGTGATGTATGTTGAAATCATAATGTGTTACAGCTTGGTGCAAGTCCTTCAGTCGGTAGCAGCGTAACAGGATGCACGTTGTTGACGTAGCGTCTTTATGTAAGTAGCTCCCCAATGGTAATGTAACACCTAGATGGTACCGTTACACTTATCATCATTAATTAGAGTACGATGAAAGACACTTAAGGTTGTTTCGTGCCACATAATTCACATCGTCACCGACTTTTCTCAACCAATGAACAATATATTCGCCATTTATTAATATCCACTCCGTTCACTGTTATTGTAATATTCATTTTTACTGTGTTTTTATGTCTTATTTCACTCGTACAAATTCACTGTTGTGTCTAGAAAACTTAAATCCTAAGTATCATGATTTAGAAAAAAAGTAAATTTAGGAATTTCGCGTCAGACGCTATTTGGCGTTATTCAATTTCACGTCTCCCGGCACTAATTTCCTTACGTGCAGAATTATCCCACTCGTTCAGCAAGGTACGGGGAAGGAATTAGCCACTGCCTTACAGAAGGGTGTAACTTAGCATGCACTTGAAACACACGGCTGATAAGTTTATCAGGACTGCTGTCTCGGGATTTGGAACCAGCTGCTGCAAATAATATACCAGTGTTTTATCACTGCGATATTTTGTTTGGTCCGTCAAACAAGAGCAGTGTCTGAAATTATATGAGATGTAGCGAAAAGTGTTATAAGCATCAGCTGAGAATCTCATTGTTTATAATATTTAGGAGATGCAACATCACGTTAACTTTAAATAAATCATTTAAATGAAATATCAAACGAAGGACGTCTCCAAAAAGACGACTACAAATGCGAGAGTCAAGCCACGTCACCATCACACTGTTCACAAATTGCGTAACCTTTCTCTGTGCCGTAACGAACTACGGAGAACGATGAGTTGCAAAAACCTGAATTGTTTTCACAGACCCACAGCAATCGTTTATAGGCTATAATGAGGAAGCCTCCATTAACGTTGTTCATTGAGTTGCCAGCTAGAACGCTGTGTGAGAGCGACGTACTTTAGTAGCTGCAGTTTTCCGCCTACGTTAATATTCTGTACCGCACCAGCAGCAGCGAAAAACCGCACATTACCAATCTTTCATTTTATGAGACATGTTATGAGTAATCGCTTAGTACCTAACGCATTAATTTACAATGTGTGTCGTTCTTCTAACTTGTAGAATCTTCTCTCTTTTTGTCCTTTAAAACATTTTTTGTTGCTAATAACTGAGTCTGATTATCATCTTTTCTACGGTACTTACTGTTATACTGAAGCAAAACGAAAGACAGTACAAGCAATCACAATTCATAGAAAAATATCTTACTGAAACTCTACATTTTCTCAAATTTGCTTCGTTCCATGTCTGTGAAAATCTGTATCCAAATTGTGCTTTCATGTAAGCCAAGTTTCATAGCATGCTGGAAGGTACTTTTTTCAGTAAAATTTTTTCACATCTCCAGAACCATCGCTAATGTAACGAGGAAAACAATGACTACTTCTGCCTATGGTGCATCTCAGCGTTACTCACTTAATCTTCATGACCCTTAAGAAAGAAATTACTGATCCGAAAGCAGCAAGAGCGTTTCCAGATATTGGTACCAGCTTTTCTTGAGCGAAACATCATCCGTGCTCGGACGTTTCTCGTTTCATGTCACTGACAATGCTTTCGTTTTATCTAAAATACTTGCTAGTGAAACTAAGCAGCGCATCCTTAGATTTATTCGATTGCATCCTCCATATTCTCTTGACTGGGGCAATGAAACAACATTTAAGAGTCAGTCTAACGTGAGATTTTGTACGCAGTTTCCTTGAGGTAGCTGCAGTTTCCCAGCAGTCTTTAGTAGACGTAGTCTACCACTCCCCAAAACAGCTTTACTGTGTCACTTCAATGCCACATAGATTCAAGCAGATACTCTTAGATATTTGAATGATACTATTACGTAGAAACAGATGTTAATATTACTCTTTTTGTCCCATTTAGATAAAAGTTATGATGAACCGTCTTTCTAAAGAAATTGTTTATCTAGTATCTTTCTTAGTGAGAATAGCATCATCAGTGTACAGTTTGGAGCTATTGTTTACTCTAAAAATAGGTTTATGCAGATTTTGACGCTAAGAAGTATGATTAAATTTCTTTGTGTCACTAGCTTATGTGGTAAATTCCCTGCCAAAGACCAGTGTTCTGGTCCCTACCTGACAAGATATTTTTAATCCGGTCAAATGTTGGAAAATAATCCTGTAATAGTTTTTTCATTGATTGACATGGCTGCTCAAATGGGACCCCTGGAGTAATAAATCGTCGCTGACAAAACCTACGTGATGCCACATTAAGGAAGACCAAAGATTTAGGGGAACTTTGAGCCTCCTCCAGTGAAACAGTAAGCGCAAATTATTAATCGATTTCCGAAAGTGTTGAAATATGAAAATGTTAAGGTAGGTAGAAATTCATCTGCCATTTATGCTGATGTTATCAGAGCACCAGCTCGGGCTGACGAGAAAATAAGCCATGGATTAGTGGGAATCACCCTGAATTCTCTCTTCAGTGATTCAGGGTAACAATCGAAAACCAAAATCTGGCTGACTTGACGGAGATTTTGAAGGCTGCTTCTCCCGAATCAGTTTCATCTTCCTGGTTATGATAAAGCGTCGGGTCTCGATACTGGACGTGTGATTCCAAGAATCTCTATGACTTGAGACACGTCCCGTAACCCTCCTCTCAGTCATTTTATCTCAAAATTAGACCACCACATATACTGCTGATTCTGTTCTTACTGTGAAGGTCCATCTTCGTAACTGAGGCGACAACTTCTCTGAGAGCGATTTGAAGAGGCTGGTTTCGACTTCTGGTATGACCAAACATTTGTCGAGGCGATTGAAATGGGATCTACTCACCTTTGTGTGAACACGTGGAGAGCTATCAGAAGGAAAAATACGGGATCTGGTTTCAAACGGAGAAATTAATAATATGCTGTGCAGATTGGTTTCTGCGAAATAGAGGATAGTGTGCCACAGATATAATACGTGAATTAAATCATTAGAACAAAGGCGTTTTTCGTTGTGGTAGGATATTCTCATAAAATTCCAGCTATCAACTTTTTCCTCTGAATGTGAAAATACTTTGTCGGCGCCCATCTACATAGGGAGAAGTGACCCTTGTATATAAGACAAATCAGAGCTCGCACGGAAAGATGTTCGTTTTTCCCGCGCGCTGTTGGAGAGAAATAGCTTGAAGAAGGCTCCATGAACCGTCTGCCGGGCACTTAGTTGGGAACTGCAGAGTAATTATATAGATGTGCATGCAGAAGTCCATTCAGTGCTACCGCAATACTACAATAATCTACTATACTGCGTATACCAAATATGATACCTAATTTTCGATACACCAGTCAACAAGCGTTAGTGTCCGGAACGCTGTTTTCAAAGCACTCTAAAAATCAACTTGACGACGAGATCATTAGGGGAAGAGCATAACAATGGCGAAGGAAAAAGATTGTCTTTATAAGATAGGAACAATCCCAGCATTTATTTGATTCGTGGAAATCGTGATAACACAAGTCTGGATGGCTACATAGGAATATGAGCTGCCATACCCGCCCGAACACGAATTCATTGTCTTATCAATTCCCGCCTTGGCTTTCTTCTTTAGCTACTCTCGTTATAATTCTTTCTCTTGACTGATATCCATTTGTTGTTTAGGTGGGGAGTTAATATCTTCTTGTTGCAAGTATGCCGACTTCTTATTTGACATACTTTTCTCAGGCGTAAATCCTGTGAATTTATGGATAAAATAATTCAAAATATTCTTGAAATCAGTAATGTACCCAACCCATACCCAATGGTCATCGTGGTGATATGTTCTGTAAAACCCATCTGGTACATGCATACAGCATATAACTGAGTTTCTTGTTTGGTGGTAAGCACCCTCACTTCTACCTCTTCTTGCATCCTCCTGTCCGAAACTATAAACTGAATTGTGTCCCATTATCACAAAATATATATCGGGTTATCTTATTTTCACATATTATTTTATTATCATGTCTTTTATTTAAAAAAAAAACAACTGACTTGGTTGAAGCTTTTGAAAAGCTTTTAATTTCATGAACTTTCTGAAATGTGTCTAACGCAACTAAGACATTTTCAAAATTTCTCAATGCTTTGGCTTGTGGACGATGTAAGTCTACTGCCAATAACTCTAAGACATTATTTGACCTAATGCTTTGCATATGACTATGTCTGGTACTATCTTCACTTTCACCTTTTCATTTAACAATAATTTAATCTATCCATGACTCTGCATGTAACCTCATTAAAAGGCACAGATTATGGAAGTTTTGCTGTGCATTAATTTAGTCCACAATAACCGTTCACTAAACAGTAATAATTATTGTTTGGTCCAACGCACGTGCCGCTGTTCCTTCTTTGCATCTTTCCTCAAATATAAAAAAATTGCTATAGATTTTATGGTATTTCCTCAATTTGTCAGTATTTTTGGTATCACAATTGCTGTTAAACAACTTCATTCACATATCGTCCTTGATAGTGCCTCAATTTTTTACTAATGATCTCACTCCTCTGTCTTTCTATCGGTTCAAAATAAAGCCACTTGAATATCCTATCAAAATCATTTTTCTTGATTAGCATCAACTTTTACTGGGATAAGAGAAAATGCATCAGCTATTACATTGTCTGTACGTTCGACATATGTCTAAATTAATTTGTTACATGATAGACTGATCGGATGGACTCAGTTTACATAATAATCTACAGTCTTTCAAGACAAATGCTAATCTTGGTAGTCATTATATATTCCATAAACAATATATAATTTTTGTACATCCACACACAACACCAAGAACTTCTTCTCAGGTACTGTGTTGTTGTGTTGACATTCAGAGAGAGTGCGGATACAAAAAGGGATGCTCCAATGCTCCTTCTACATGTACATCCATCAGTACTCTGCAGTGTGCGGCGGAGAGCACTTCTGGTACCGCAAACTGATCCCCCCCTTGCCTGTTCCACTCGTTAGTGTCGAGTGGGTAGAATGACTATGGGTAAACCTCTGTATTAGCTCTACTTTCTCGAATTTTCTCGTCGTAGACATTTCGTGAGCTGTATGTGGGACGAAGTAATATATTATCCGACTCTTCCTGGAAAGAACTCTCTCGAAATTTCAGTAACAAATATCTCCGTGGTGCACAAGCCTTCTCCCCTTCCTTTTCGATTCATAGGACGACTTAGACTTTACCGCATTATATGATTTATGTGTTCCTACCTGGTTGGTGTAAGATATTATTTTGTACCAATTCCGTGTTCAGTACATTAAAATCATTATGGCATTCATCTTTCCGGACGAAAGTCCAATTCTTTATCAAAAGCACGCAGAACACAACCACAGAGACCTATGAAATTTTTTAATTGCTTTTTGGTTTTAAGTGGAGAGAAATTTTTTATCGATTTTATGATACTTTCAATTGTCACAGTGCAGCCAAGAAATTAATATTCTCTCTTCATAAACTCTCACTTTTTTACGTTAACGCATTCGGGTTCGTCTTAAAGCATGTAACACATCAGTTAGGAACTCACAGTCATCCCCCATGATGTCGTCATCAACAATACATCATCACTAGACTTTTAATTTTCGAATTTAGAGTTTCTCCAAGAGCATTATCTAATGCCCTTATAACTCCATTATGGATATCTGTCGTATTTGGAAAACATAAATATTCGAAACAAATCTTCTCGTTGATCTTTTGTGATGTCCCCAATCCTCAACATAATTCACAATTTGACATGGCTCTTCATGGGAAAGGCTAACAATACTCAAGTTTCTAACCTGGTAACCAGCTCCATTTACTATATAATCGTTACCTGGCGCCGTTGTTAAATGAGTCAGTTTGTATGATTTACTTCCTATCACGAAATTTCACTTCAGCCTTCTGTGCCTTTGAATACAACTTAACCTTTTCTTACATTAAATTACATATAGGTTTTTAACAGCCAGTCTTTCCTTTACATGATGCCGGTATTCTGTTCAAACATAAATTCGTGTTTAAAGTCCATTTCATTGATCGTCATAGAATCAAAAGTCTCATTTCGTGTTGGGTTGCTACTTGTGCCAGTAGCATCAACACTTAATGATGGCTATTCGTACTAACCCATATTTAAACTCAATACAATTATTATATTCTTGTGACGTGGATTTAATTTCCGTGCAAGTGTCGATTAAAATTTGTGTATTTACATGGTACATCCCTGTTGGCATTAATATCTATGTGCACAATTCCCTACTTGACGCATTGTTTCCCCATAGTAGAACATATCCTATCACAATGTCGCTCCATGAGAGACTGTACAGCTTCCAGTCAGTTAGTACATCTTCCGCTCTTTTCTTCTTCCCTCGACAAGTGCATCTCTGTCCATGTACTAATGCTGGACATGTATACCTCGTATGTCATGATTTGTCACCTTTCTTTCTTTCAATTCTTTCTCTGCTTTGAATCCATGTTGAATGTTCCTAAAATTCTAAGGCTCTGCTACTGCAGCCCATTATAGTCATGTCGTTCCATGTCTACTTCTTCTTTATGAACTATGTGCTCTTCAGTGGTTCATACTCAGTCATAATTCCTTTCCTTTTTCTTTCTCACAATGCTATTATAGCCCAGAAACTCTTTCCTAGTAGTGCAGCGTGATTTTGCTTGAAGTCGACGATACACGGAGCTGCCCATGTTTGCGCAGCACACCCATCTTTGTACTCATCATTACACTATTTTTCTATCCCCCAAACACCACGCCTAACCTTTCACCTCTTTTCCTTGCCACAATGCACTAACTCATCATACATTTTTCAAAGGTACTTTAACCGAAGCTTTACCTGTTACTGAGACCCGAGCTACGACTACTGGTCAGCCCTCTTGGATTTTTGCATTGGCAACGGCTGGATCTAATTCTGGGGCCAGTACTATCTTACTTGCACTATGCTCTCTCTATCATTAACATCATGCGCCTCCAGCCTCCTTGCTGCAGTTCCTCGCCACTCTTAATTTGCTGTCCGCTTTCACCACCACATTTCTCATAGTTGTTCTACTGGGCACGAATATCAGGTATTATAATTATTTTCAATTATAATTTTTAATTATTTTTTAATTATAATTTATAATTAAAGCGGCTGCTGATTTTCCGCTAACATCCTTGCGGCACTGTTGCTGTATCTTTCAGCTCTGTAGACATTCGATTCCACTGTTCACCTCGCTAATGATCTCTTAGGATATTTACTGGGCGTCGTTTTGTTCACTCCTACCATGAATCTTCTTATTCCTGTCTTAGCCATTACTTTGAGTAATATTTTCAGAAATATTTTCACAGCATACAACGTATTGTAAAAAATAACAGCGCTCCTACCTACAGTTTAATGATGTTAACGAAGTGTTTAACAAAATTACTTAATAGCGTAGATAACTACGACACTGATAATGGTTCAAAATTTTCACAAAAATGTCTTAAAGAACTGAACAGTTCAATATTACAGTCACCTGGCCATATAGACAATGTATACTGTTTTAACGAACTGGTTGTTACACCAGTAAATCACGTAATATGGTGACGTGCATGTGTTGTGACTACATGTCAATAACTCGCACAGATAATAGTGCCGGCCGGAGTGGCCGAGCGGTTCTAGGCGCTACAGTCTGGAACCGCGCGACCGCTACGATCGCAGGTTCGAATCCTGCCTCGGGCATGGATGTGTGTGGTGTCCTTACGTTAGTTAGGTTTAAGTAGTTCTAAGTTATAGGGGACTGATGACCTCAGCAGTTAAGTCCCATAGTGCTCAGAGCCATTTGAACCATTTTTGAACAGATGATAGTACTTCGCTGTCTATGGCAGAATAAAAAGAAAAGCACTTTAACAATCAACGTATAGTATTCACAGGCTACATTGACCTAGCTTGAACAAGAGTGACTGAAACACACAATTTTTTCCACAGTCATATATGATGAACATACACAATCGATCAGACAACACCAGGATACTGCGCATCAAGCCTGTTTATACAAACAGAGTGAGGTGACGCAGTTGTGAGCACACTTGACTCACAGCCCGGAAGACGACGGTTAAAATCCGTGTGCGGTCATCCTGATTTGTGTTTTCCTTGATTTCCCTAAATAGCTCCAAACAAAATCGCATTTTTAAAATGTGATTACGCCTATTCAGGCTGTTTTAGTTTTATTTCTAGACCATGCCCTCTAAGACAAATTATAGATTCAGGTATATCTTCTGAACAAGGCTCAATTATTTGGGCTGAAACCTAGGTAAAGGTTGGTTTCATTACCGCAAACGAGCCTGATAGTTCCTTATATATTAGATAATTTATAAAATAGAAATTTCTATTTTGGAGTAATCAATTATGTTCTGAAAATTATCGCTATAAAGTAACGAAACACACTTCGTAGAAGATCGCTAACAATTCTCTTTTGAATCCTACACTTTTCAGTATGTAGTATTATTTTAAAATAGAAAAGCCACTAAAATTCATAAACCACGACACAATCAATCAAAATTAGTTCAGGTAAAGTTCTGTGAATATATTTGCCCTGAAGTGGAAAACTTTAACCTCACGCAATTAAGACTCTTTAATTTAAATTTCAAGTTTCAACCTACCACATGGTACTATAAGGACAGCACACAGTAAACGCACACAAAAGTGTGAAGTCTGAGAGGCAAATTCAGTCAACTGCCTTCACACTCCCACAATGACTTCACTCGCACTGTACCTTCTATTGTGTCCAACACAAAAACTATTACTCGTAACCGATACTTGGTGCAAACGTAAACTCCGCAACTGCACTCATCAAATGGTTTCAGCACCATGGGACTTAACATCTGAGGTCATCAGTCCCCTAGAACTTAGAACTACTTAAACCTAACTAACCTAAGGACATCACACACATCCATGCCCGAGGCAGGTCGAACCTGCGACCGTAGCGGTCGCGCAGTTCCAGACCGATGCGCCTAGAACCGCTCGGCCACACAGGCCGGCAACTGCACTCATCCTAATAGTTACTAGTCCTCTTGAAACTCCCTCCCCACCCCCTTTTTCAAGCCCTGCCGAGGTGACGTGCCCTGTGTGGCTCAACGATACTTGTAGCCTTTTGTATGGTATTTCAATTGGTGTACTGGAAGCTAGTGATGATCCACGGACCGAAACTCTTTGTTCAATAAAGAAACTTTATCAGCGGCTCTTGGCAATAAATCATGACGGTCTTCAGTAATTTCCTTTCCTTTTTCTGTACCTGGTGGTATTTTTATTTTGTGATTATGGCAGTGACAGACGAATGGCATCAGGTGCTGCGGGTAAGAACGTCTCATCTTAGGAGGCAATCGACAAGTTTCTAGATCATGTCGCTCAAATGTGAGAGGACAGTTTAGTGTTGCACATGGTATCAGAGATGTTAAAGGCAAGAAGAGAAGAAGGGAACAGTCCTCTGCTAACTTTTCCTTGTCTGTCCTAGATACCAAGCCCCTCGTTAGTAACTCCTTTTTCAGACAAATCACTAGTGGAAATTTTGACTTTTGTAGATAATTAATTAGCTGCAAAGGTGGAGGAATAGAATGATGAGAAATTATTGTTCGTGGCTGGAATAAAGTCGACAGGGGATGCTAGGGCAATGTGATGTGCCATGAGAAGTTGCGAAACGCTCGATCCTTCCAGGACATGCAGTAAGGACTGTTGCAACGGTAATTTAAAGACAAAAACAGTCAAGAGGAAGTTCTGTTGACCATATTAAGAAGGTAAACATTAATACTTACGAGCTGATATATAACGACAACACCATCAAGGAGGAGTTTTCCAGATGAAATTTCCCGAAAAGCGCGAGTAGAATTTCGAAAGCAGTGGTGACAGTGACAGCTTTCGCAGACATAGATGTGGTGACCAGAACTATAGAAAAGAAGGTAATTTTTAATGCAGAGACCATGTGCTACAGATGTGGTCAGCCTGGTCATATTCAGTACAATTGTAGAAAGCTTTAGTGTGGTATGTGCAAGCAAATTTCACACTCACAATGCGAATGTCAGCGTAGGTCTTCACAAACACAGGTAAGGTGGTCGCATATTAGAGTTCGTACCAGGGCGTTACACTAGGTAAGAAACGGTGCGGCAACTGCGGGATTTCATGGTAAATGTGAGCACAGGACACCGGTGTGCGGAATCGGCGGAGGATTATTGTTTCACCAGCTATGTAAGAGGAAAGGTCTGTAAATTTTTCCGGCATACAGGATCGCAGGTATACGAGAAAGCCAGGGTGTACGTACTTGGTGTAAAGAATGTGAGCCAACCTTTTGTATATCACTAAGCGACTATATACCAGAACCCAGAAACCAATAACAGTTGCAGGCTATCTATCGAACAGCTTCCAGGGGCAAAAAAGCTTCATTTTAAATATTTAGCTTAGTTTTTGACTGAATTTAAACATTTAAAATGCTGTCATAATCTACGCGTTAAGAATGATGTCAAAAGTTTAACACAAGAAGACAAGTACTCCACTTAGAATATGTGTGTGCATCTTGAGGCAGTATGATTAACGGCACGCAAATGCCCAGACTTTATTCATCCAGTATATAAGAATGAGAGCACTTAGCGACTTCCAGCAAACTTTAGACATAATTTCAAACATTTAAGGAACTTTTTCTCGCTGACAAGCCCCACAAAATGACGAAAGGAAAAGCGTCTATCGCTTACTACACTTTCGGTTTTCATGCAATAAAACTTCAGCGTCACACACGACGCTTTAATTTACACTGCTTTACCACCGAACCCATTCGCAACACAGTTTGCAGACAGTATCCACACATACCACTGAAGCTACCTCCAAAATTGTATCATTGTTCGATTCACAGTTCAGGAGTTATGACGTCGAAAACGTTTACGTGCGTGAAAGACTAACTTATGCTTAAAGTGACGTGCAGTAAAAATTTAGCATCAGGGATAACGTTTTATTATCTCTTTACCACTAAATCTATTTCAATGCACTTTGCAGTGTCCACGCTTATCACTGAATGTAAATGCAAAATTATATCACTGTGCGACAAACAGTTCAAGGGATATGACGTCGTAGCCATTAAGATGCTACAAAACTTGCTTTTGCTTAAAATGGAGACTACATTAATCCAGTGTTTCATAATGAGAGCACTTGGCGACATCCAACAAACGTTAAGCGTAATTTCAAATCTTCCCTAAACTTTTTTATCTTTCGTACGCTTAACTTCAAATATTTAACACATTAACTCATTTGTAAAGTAATCATATGTTCTCTTAAACATCGGGGATGTATTGGTTGTACACTAAATGGTGTAGGTAGCGGTAATATTCATTCCGAGTGAGAGGGAAAGACATCCGGGCTTGCGTGGAACTACACTATCCAATCAAAAATAAACGGCCATCCCCATCTAATGCGGATTTAATCACATGACGCGAGAGGCGGCCCCTACAGTGTAAAAAGAGGTGAGGACTATTGGATTGCCGACTGGGGTGGCCGAGCGGTTCTAGGCGCTACAGTCTGGAACCGCGCGACCGCTACGGTCGCAGGTTCGAATCCTGCCTCGGGCATGGATGTGTGTGATGTCCTTAGGTTCTAAGTTATAGGGGACTGATCACCTCAGCAGTTAAGTCCCATAGTGCTCAGAGCCATTTGAACCATTTTGAACTATTGTATTGTCAGTAGAAGAGCAGTAACAGGAGAATGGTCCAGTCAGGAGAGCGAACTGACTTCTATCGTGAAGTATTCATTGAAAACCACCTGAATAACAAATTCATCAGGGATCTTAAGTTGCCCAAATCGGCTGTTGGAGACGTGAATATGAAGTGGAAACGCGAAGAAACAAACACAGCTAAACCGAGACAATGCAGATCTCATGTAATGACGGACGGGGGCCATCAAGCTTAGTGGAGGATGGTTGTTAAAAAGTCGCAAGAAATCAGCGGAAGGAATCACTCGAGAGTTCCAAAATGCTACCAGCAGTCCAGCTAGCACAGTGACTGTTCACTAAGATTCGAAAAGAACGGGGTTCAGTGGTCGAGCAGATCCACGTAGGCCACACATTTGTGCATCAATGCTCAGTGAACCTTGAGAGTGGTGCAAAGATCATCTCCACTACTAAGTGAATTGATGTGATGGATTATGCTATAGCCTGTGACAATCCGATGGAAGGGATTGGGTTTGGCTAATGCCTGGAGAACGTTACCTGCCATCATGTGTAGTGCCAAGAATGAAGTACAAAGGAAGTGGTGTTACAGTATAGGGGTGTTCTTAATGGTTAGGATATGGTCCCTTACTGCACTTAAGAAAACGCTACATGCAAATGCATGACAATACATCCTTTCATAAAGAGTATCTGTGAGGCAATGGTTTGTACCAATAACAGTCCTGAAATTGACTGACCTGTCCACAGTCCCTACCTGAATCCAAGGATAATTTAGAACGTCGTCTCCACTCCCGACTCCAGCGTCCAACATCTTTATCTTCTTGAGCAAGAATCAGCTGCCGTTCCTCAACAGACATTCACACACCTTACTGAAAGCATCCCCAGTAGAGTGGAAACCATCATAAAGGAGAAGGGTGAACACATTCCTATTAAACACCATTACTAGGGATCTAGATACTTTTGATAAGGTAGTGTACGTCCTTAAGTTGTCAATGGCTGTGTTGTCCTACTTGGACGGGATTTTCTGAGTATATATCACACTAAAGTCGATCTGGACTGGTGCATAATAGAGTTGGATTGGACATTGTCCTGTTTATGTGTTACTCCCAGAAACACCTAATGGCACAAGGAATGCCCCAGACGTCGGGAAAGCAATCTAAACTGTGTGCACGGACCCTTAGAATCAACTTGCGGGATAAAATACCGAAAGGTGCAGGGAACCTAGCCAGGTTAGCTCTAGGAGCAGATCTGCCTGTTAATATTTTGTGTATAGTAGAACCCTTGGCAGAAAATGAGGAACTGGACAAGGAACAGTGTTCTGTACATTATAGTTTATCATATATGCAGTAGATTGTCGGAACCCGGATAGTGCCAGTTAGGCTCGATAATTTTGTTTCAGTGGAAGTGGAGCTAACACGAAATGCACTGATAGCTAACGTAGAAGTGGTGGAGGAACAAGAATATTCCACATCATCTCCAACAGGTGACAAAAGAATTTATAAATCAACAGCTCTATGGCGAGAAAACAGAAGATAGTACCAGACCAAGAGTGGCACCAGTAGCAACTGAATGAGAAAAAAAAGCTCATGTACCACGTAAGGCCTACAGATTTTTGTGACTATCGGTATTTAAATCAACTTAGGATCACAGATGCGTCCCCCCCCCCGTCCCCTCCCCCCAATAATAGACATCACAGAAACTTTAGATAGCCCCTCATAATACGATTATTTTATAACCATGGAATTGTGAAGCTTGCTTCGATCAGTCGCAGGTAGGGCCGGAGGGCCGACCCAACATCACATTTATTACCAATACTACAAAATTCTATTCGGATTGAACATATTTTTAGTAAAGGCCTGAGCATGAAGAAGACATAGATTAACAATCTTATAAACTCATTGAGACAGTTAATATTTCCTCCATTTATCTGTATAAGCTATAGTATTTTAAACTAAATACCCTTGGCACCATGCTGGACAGTGATCTATGGACACACTCGTGTAGATGCTGGCAAATGGTTGTCGTTTGACAACAAGAACAAATGTAAGGGGCCATGCAGTGATACAAAAATACGAAAACTACAAAAATTAGGAATATCCGACTGCTATTTACATGAAGGAGTATAGCATGCGTATTATTCACATAACTTTAAGAAATTATGGTAACTGTCCTACACTTCTCAACGTTGTCATTGTCTTACAAAGCAATCTTTAGAATGTGTCGTAATACAGTACTATCAGATTCTCATGAATATCACGAAATACGGAACGTTTACGTATTTCGAGCATAGTATTGTTTATAAGAAAGTCCATAAAAAACTTGACACAACGTCCTCAAGATGAAAGATTGGGTCTGGATAGTTAGGAGTTATTTCTGAGGTGTACAGTAAATTAACCACTCCCATAAAGGAAAAGAGACGGAGAGCGAACTCTGATTGCTTTCTGAAGGAGTCTTAAGTGATTTTTGGAAACCATGTAAAGTCAAAACCTGATTGGCCAGAGGGCGATTTGAACCGCGGTCCTCCAGAATGCGAGTCCTTTGTCTGAACCACTTCGCTACTCCACTCGGTAACGAGTATGGGAATCAACAACCAAATTTTTAATACTGGACATTTAGGAGCTGTTCTGGTGAGCGCTGCAATTTAGCGCTACTTGAGACGAAGAAAGACAGGAAGGCAATAGGTAATGGATGTGATCGGTATGTGTAAACAGTGTGTGTTACAAGGTCGTGGCATGTACCACTATGACATAGTTCCAATTGTGTATCTGCTTCAATAAACTTCAAGTCAGAACTTGGGTATCCCTACAAAAACAGACATGGTGGACACTACACAATGGTTACTATAAATTCGTGTGTACTCAGAGGTGTGCTCTGTGTCAATCTGGCACAATATTTGCAAAACATCGTTGATGTTGTAAATGGAAAAAATGCTGTGTCCTTTTTCAGCACTAAAATAAATATGTAGTAACACGGAATCTCTGCACAGAAGCCCTTAAGATTACCACAGCAGTGACTTTCGAAACATCGGGTTTCCTATACAGTTGTTTTGTTGTTGTTGTTGTGGTCTTCAGTCCTGAGACTGGTTTGATGCAGCTCTCCATGCTACTCTATCCTGTGCAAGCTTCTTCATCTCCCAGTACCTACTGCAACCTACATCCTTCTGAATCTGCTTAGTGTATTGATCTCTTGGTCTCCCTCTACGATTTTTACCCTCCACGCTGCCCTCCAATACTAAATTTGTGATCCCTCGATGCCTCAGAACATGTCCTACCAACCGATTCCTTCTTCTAGTCAAGTTGTGCCACAAACTTCTCTTCTCCCCAATCCTATTCAATACCTCCTCATTAGTTACGTGATCCACCCACCTTATCTTCAGCATTCTTCTGTAGCACCACATTTCGAAAGCTTCTATTCTCTTCTTGTCCAAACTAGTTATCGTCCATGTCTCACTTCCATACATGGCTACACTCCATACAAATACTTTCAGAAACGACTTCCTGACACCTAAATCTATATTCGATGTTAACAAATTTCTCTTCTTCAGAAACGCTTTCCTTGCCATTGCCAGTCTACATTTTATATCCTCTCTACTTCGACCATCATCGGTTATTTTACTCCCTAAATAGCAAAACTCCTTTACTACTTTAAGTGTCTCATTTCCTAATCTAATTCCCTCAGCATCACCCGACTTAATTTGACTACATTCCATTATCCTCGTTTTGCTTTTGTTGATGTTCATCTTATATCCTCCTTTCAAGACACTGTCCATTCCGTTCAACTGCTCTTCCAAGTCCTTTGCTGTCTTAGTGTTACAAAATGACGCGCTCTAATAACAAAAAGGGTAGTATTCAAATCGTTAACGATGATATCCAGGCCATTTGAAAGATCAGTGTTCCGGAACAATAATACACATTTAAGAGGCACATATAATCTTACTAGCACTCACTGGATAGCTCATGTTGCGTCTCCATTACCTAATCCTAGACCATTCTTCTTCTGGGGTCCGCCAATGATTCACGAACGCAATTCTACGGAAGTATGTACCGATGATGTGTACGAATACCAAAAATTTTTCCCCCATTCTAAAATACAGCTACGGTTGAGACGTCGTAAGGAGCTCTCTGGCAGCTCGCTACGCTGTTGCCATCGTTCAAAAGAGAAGCGCAAACGGCAGTGGGCGCAAACAGGAGCCGTCTAAGAACTGTGACAACACCGAGGCGTTGCCAGGGAAACGTGTACACAGTCGTGCAATAGTACTGGTTGAGTTAGGAGCACGAAGCTGCCGCGCCACGTCAACTGCAACTATCAGCGATCCACTTAACGCCTACTCAGCTATAGTTTTGAAACACTCGAGTGGAATAGGAATATAAAGAAGAACATGAGAAAAGATAAAAATATTGTTACCACTGAATGCAGTAGCAGACAAAAGGCATTACGTGAAATTGTAGAAAAACTGGCTAGAAGAAGAAGATGAAATGTAACTTCCTGAAAAACTTCCTTTAACTAGGTCAAACGCTGTTACCAGAATCACATAAGTAGAGGTTGCAATCGTTTTAGGAAGTCATTTTTCAATTCAGTTTTGCAATTGTAGTACATGTGCATTCAGGTCATAACCAACATAGACGCGATAAAGATAACTGAAAAGTTCAGTGGGTCAGAAAAAAAGAAACGAGACGTTGAATTCAGTATTTTCAGAGTTAGTAGTATAATAAACAATCTATAGCTTGCTGAAAAGAACAGTAAGTGGATAATAATGAGAGCCAGAGAAAATATAAGAGGTGTTACAAAACAGAGGTAAGAGAACACGCTAAACAAAGAACTTCTCAAATGCTACTGGTAGAATGTAAAAATTATTTCATGAAAATTCTTTTTCAGAACGACTATAGAAAGATAATAGTAACGAAGAATAGCGAATAATGAGAGGAAACACAAGACATTCATCACGGAAATGGAAAGTTTTGTAGAATAAACGAAGGATTTATGTTGCCGAGGAAACTAAATCGCACAAACTAACTCATGTAGAGAAGGACAACGAAAACTGTTTAGTATAAACAAATACAACTTTTTTCACCAAAGAAAACCTATCAGTTTCAAGATTCAAGAACAGAGAACAGACGTGGAATTAAACGGACAGATTCACGCGTCTAAAACTAGTTTATCTTTTTTTTTTTTTTTTTTTTTTTTTTTTTTTTTTTTTTTTTTTTTTTGAAGTAGAGAACGAAGAGTTATGAGGCTAGAAGAGCTTAAAATATCCTGTGTTAGAAGGATTTTAAAAATTAAGTATCTTAGATTAAACGCGTAACGGCACAGAAAATTTAAGGAATAAATGCAGCTGTACCCGCAGTAATTACTGAGATTTGTCTTGGATCATTTTGGGTTAGTCCATTTGTTGATGGTGGAATCAGCGCTGTACTAAAGTGGGCGAAGAAAATTGAAACATATAACGCAGAACATTAAATAAATGACAGGAACGAGTAGTAAACAGTCGTTTTCCACATAAATAGCCGGCCGCTGTGGCCGAGCGGTTCTAGGCTCTTTAGTCCGGAACCGCGCTGCTGCTACGGTCGCAGGTTCGAATCCTGGGTAGGGCATGGATGTGTGTGATGTCCTTAGATTAGTTAGGTTTAAGTAGTTCTAAGTCTAGGGTACTGATGACCTCAGATGTTCTTAGATTAGTTAGGTTTAAGTAGTTCTAAGTCTAGGGGACTGATGATCTCAGATGTTAAGTCCCATAGTGCTTAGAGCCATTTGAACTTTTTTAATTCATCCATTTCAGAACGACTTCTAAAGTACGCAAACAATGACTATGCTCAGTCACCATCTTGCGACAGTGAAGATGTTGAGATCGTAAAAATGAAAATAGGATACTATTTTCCGTCACAGGTATTCAGAACATGCCTTTTCAGTAAAATGCAATATACAGTGAAACTATATTGGTGAATGAAAGATGAATTATTCTTTTCCCTACAGTACTATCAAATCCAGCTGTGTGTTATGTGACTGTGGAGCACGTATACGTTATTAACTGCCCTTTTAAATGTGTTGGTTTTAGTAATAACGTTAATCTTCGAGGGAAGCATATTGCACAATTTGAAACCCTAGTAGTAGTTTGAAGTTTTTCATTTATTTTTCCGTGGTAAATATACGTTAACGTCAGGAACCTGTGGCGAACTATTTACCACTGGTACCACGTAAGGTGACCGCAGTCATCATCGCCGTATGCAGCCTCGCATTAATCCCCTATTTAGAAATGGCCGATTACGTTGCCAGGAAAACGCAATAATGTATACTTTGGAGACTTTAGTCAGAGAGATTATGTTGTTCACTTCAGCACCTAAGTCATCGGCCCAATCCCCGTCCGAACTGTTTTCCCTTTCACTCATGATTACCATCTGATCATCCTTTTTAAAATTCATATTTGAAAACCAAAGGTCATCAATCACAGAGCCCTGCAATCTGTTTAAATGTGCTGGTGACACGATACTCGGTACCTAACAACATTTGCTGCAACTAAGGGCCTCCTCGGCTCGCCCATGCACTCGTACTTTCCTCTTCCTAACGTTTTCACCGAGCGAGGTGGCGCATTCGGAAGAAGGGTGGTTCAAATCCCCATCTGGCCGTCACATTTACGTTTCCTGTGCTTTTCCTGTACCGTTCAAGGGAAGTGCAGAGATGGTTGCTTTGAAAAGGACGCGCCAAATTTTCTTCCCCATCTTTTCCCAATCCGAGCTTACGCTCTCCTCCCAATAATCCAGTCGTCGACGGAAGCTTGAATTCTAACATTCCTACCTTCCCTCCCAAACGTTTTTCATATCTCTACGCTTCCTGGTCACGCATCTGATCTGATGCATATCTTCTATTTTTGTTACTGTCTTAGGCTCGTTTTCAGTTGACTCTGGCAGCTGGCGAAACTTATTTATTGTGTGTACAATAAAGATTTATAATCGTGATCATATACTCACAAATTTTCGATCATCTTACAGCTCCCAACCACCCACATCACCTCTCGTACCCTTCATCTACATCTACTCTCTGCTTGATGCTTTCAACTGTGCCAGAAGGGACAAGAATCTTCCTTAGCGTTCTTAATTTAAATTGCTCTTCCTATAGATCTAAACTCTTTGGAGAGATCATCTCAGCGTTTTACAATAATCACTCCTCTGCATCTCCCCCCCCCCCCCGTCCCTCCATTGAAATTATTATTAACCAAAGTCACAAAAAATATCACCACCCATTTTACAACGACAGTACCACACATTCCAGTCATGGTCAGAAATTTCAAACGTAGAATCGAGGACAAAATTTTATAATTTACTGAATTAGTTACAAATGCGAGTTCAGTAACGTCAGGTAGATGCACATAAATGGTAACTACATACAACGTTTTCTGCCATTTACTTTTATTTATTTTTTTAGGAAACTAGGGAACAATGTTTTATGACATATTGTGTAATTTATAGATGGGAAATAAAGCGTAAGTCGCTAGTTGTAACGGCATTTCATACAACACGAGTATTTCGCAAAATATACAAATCAAATGGCTCTGAGAACTATGAGACTCAACTGCTGAGGCCATTAGTCCCCTAGAACTTAGAACTAGTTAAACCTAACTAACCTAAGGACATCACACACATCCATGCCCGAAGCAGGATTCGAACCTGCGACCGTAGCGGTCTCGCGGTTCCAGACTACAGCGCTTAGAACCGCACGGCCACTTCGGCCGGCGCAAAATATACAGCCTGTTATCAGATCTTCATTTGTGTGTCAAGAATAGCTGTTATTTCGTATTCCCCTAGAAAACATACTTAAACTATGCTCTATAAATTCTTATATATTTAAGCATTATAGCCATCCACCTGTCTCATTTGAAAGCAATCTTTGCAATGAAGTAACTTTAGTTACTGAGGATTGTAGATAACTTGCATATCTTCCTTCCAAGCGATTGCACGTTACAACCACAAAATAACTATATGTTAACCACAGTTGATAGTGATAGCGTCAGTGCAATGGTCCCAAAAGACATTTGACACTGTGAAATGAGAAATATCTAATGTCTGGTCCTCAGGCACAACAGCTCATTCGTCTGGTAATGACCAGTACGTCCAGATCAATGTTATTTTATTCACTTTGTCTTAAACTGAACATCGTAATCTTCCATTATAACAAAAAAACGACGAGTGATGACTGCCTAATTTTCCTATCTACACATATGTAGGTCTGGAAATGACGTAGACTTATACACTGTCGCATATTACATAAACCAAAGTTTTGGTTTTCTCCTTTTTCCAAATGTTGTTGTCAACCTTTAAGAAGAAGTCTGTTTTCCTTGGTAGACACACACAGGAAATAACACTCACTAAAAATGCGATATTTTGTAGTAATGGCACTCTCTTAAGTATTCCTGGGAATGAGCTGTAGTGAAAAGTTTTGAATTCATTTGGATTTCACTTGATTTACAGAAACATTTAATGCACTGTGCCACTGACATGAAAGATAAGTACTGATTGCAATCTTCTCTTTAGCTTTGCCAGTACAAATTATGTGCAGTTGAAATATCTTTTGAGGTAAATTTTTATATTTATGGCGCTGCACTTCTTCATATACCCCCTTTTGATATTGCCGATCTAATTTTTCCGTGATTTCCCTACGTCATTCGAAGTGAATGCCAAGAAGATTCCACAAACAATACAGAGCTATTCTTTAGCATTATTTATCATTCCTAGTATGATTCATCTTTATTTCTGTTTCTCACTTCTCACTGTCGTATAAGACTTGCAAAATCGACCCATAGTTTTGATGCATTTATTCAGTGTGTCGCTACATCAGGTCTATTCTACAACAGTACACAGAATCTGCTAGTCACTACTAGCAGGTTACTTGAAGACTCTTATACCGAATTATTATACGGAACATCCAGTTGCTCAACGGAACGTACTCATGACGGTATTATGTCTACGAAGCTTTTGGCCCACAGACGTATCTGTACCGTCCTCGTGAAGTTAAACGCCCGGGTTGCCTACGTGCATGGGCAGACTGACGGTAAGGGGAGCTTTGTGAAGGATAACTGCCGCATGCGAACACTCATACATTTTGCTCCCCGAATCACAGGCCAGTATTTTACCACCAATAAAAATAAAGCATCCAATCAGTATGTACCCCAGAGCCGCCCATCCTATTGTCTGTAATCCACTTGGCACACAAACATGACATTCGGTGGTTCTTTGAACCCAGCTGATGCTAGACAGAAAGGACCCTCTCAAAATTTAGTGCCTTAATGTTATTTCCACATCCACACTCCTGGAAATTGAAATGAGAACACCGTGAATTCATTGTCCCAGGAAGGGGAAACTTTATTGACACATTCCTGGGGTCAGATACATCACATGATCACACTGACAGAACCACAGGCACATAGACACAGGCAACAGAGCATGCACAATGTCGGCACTAGTACAGTGTATATCCACCTTTCGCAGCAATGCAGGCTGCTATTCTCCCATGGAGACGATCGTAGAGATGCTGGATGTAGTCCTGTGGAACGGCTTGCCATGCCATTTCCACCTGGCGCCTCAGTTGGACCAGCGTTCGTGCTGGACGTGCAGACCGCGTGAGACGACGCTTCATCCAGTCCCAAACATGCTCAATGGGGGACAGATCCGGAAATCTTGCTGGCCAGGGTAGTTGACTTACACCTTCTAGAGCACGTTGGGTGGCACGGGATACATGCGGACGTGCATTGTCCTGTTGGAACAGCAAGTTCCCTTGCCGGTCTAGGAATGGTAGAACGATGGGTTCGATGACGGTTTGGATATACCGTGCACTATTCAGTGTCCCCTCGACGATCACCAGTGGTGTACGGCCAGTGTAGGAGATCGCTCCCCACACCACGATGCCGGGTGTTGGCCCTGTGTGCCTCGGTCGTATGCAGTCCTGATTGTGGCGCTCACCTGCACGGCGCCAAACACGCATACGACCATCATTGGCACCAAGGCAGAAGCGACTCTCATCGCTGAAGACGACACGTCTCCATTCGTCCCTCCATTCACGCCTGTCGCGACACCACTGGAGGCGGGCTGCACGATGTTGGGGCGTGAGCGGAAGACGGCCTAACGGTGTGCGGGACCGTAGCCCAGCTTCATGGAGACGGTTGCGAATGGTCCTCGCCGATACCCCAGGAGCAACAGTGTCCCTAATTTGCTGGGAAGTGGCGGTGCGGTCCCCTACGGCACTGCGTAGGATCCTACGGTCTTGGCGTGCATCAGTGCGTCGCTGCAGTCCGGTCCCAGGTCGACGGGCACGTGCACCTTCCGCCGACCACTGGCGACAACATCGATGTACTGTGGAGACCTCACGCCCCAAGTGTTGAGCAATTCGGCGGTACGTCCACCCGGCCTCCCGCATGCCCACTATACGCCCTCGCTCAAAGTCCGTCAACTGCACATACGGTTCACGTTCACCCTGTCGCGGCATGCTACCAGTGTTAAAGACTGCGATGGAGCTCCGTATGCCACGGCAAACTGGCTGACACTGACGGCGGCGGTGCACAAATGCTGCGCAGCTAGCGCCATTCGACGGCCAACACCGCGGTTCCTGGTGTGTCCGCTGTGCCGTGCGTGTGATCATTGCTTGTACAGCCCTCTCGCAGTGTCCGGAGCAAGTATGGTGGGTCTGACACACCGGTGTCAATGTGTTCTTTTTTCCATTTCCAGGAGTGTATAATTTCTGTATTATTTATTAAACCACATAGACACTGGCACTACTGAGAGTAATTTATAGATTAGGGTGCACTAGATACCCAAAACCATATGTGGTATGATTCATGTGCCCACTTATTGCAAGACACAATTCACCCTCAAATCAAATCGCACAGTGTTAAATCCAAGTGTAAGTTGTCTGCGTTATCTGTCAAAATTCGTCTTAGCTCGGCTAAAACCGATACGCCACCTGCTAGAGTTTGATGATTAGGGCACCATGTATGTGGGGAATGAAAGATATCTCCCTGGTAGTGGAATCCACAAGTCGCCAGGTACAGTGTTTGCATCATACATGAAACATAATGGAATAGACTTCATCTAGCCTAGAACATTTGAGAATTTTCAATTATGTCTTTTATTTCTTGTCTAGTATTATTGTTAAGATATTCTGTATCCTCTTGCATATACGATGTCAACTCTTCCCCACATTCTAGAAGAACTTGGATACAGAACTTCAAGTTTACTACTTTAATAAACAAATGATCATTAAATGTAGTTATTCAGACTTTTCTGCTGCTAATGAAATAACTTGATTTAGACACAATGTAATCATCATTTTTAAGCAGAGCCCAACGTCAAAGGCAATTTATAAGCACTTTATTCGAATATCTCCAATCTAGTAAACGTCGTAAGACCCATTTTT